>NW_015166477.1:359758-368448 GCF_001447785.1 Gekko japonicus | reverse complement strand
CCAGGTGACACTATTTACCTCCATGCCTGGAAAAGCTTCATTTCCACACATGAAGCTTCTGTTGAAGAGACAGGACATTTTTCTCCAAACTTGCCTTAGCCCTCCTCATAATTTTTCTGGCAATCTGTGCAAAAATTCAAAACAAACAGGACAACCCCAGTGATCAGTCAACAGTGGCTATCATGGGTAATCTTCTATACTTTTGAATTTTGCATTAAAATGTCACAAACCTCTTTCTCCTTATGGACTTTTATTGACCTTTTATTGACGTTGTTTACACACACACCGTGTGTAGCTCTGTGTGTGTGTGTATGTATATATATATATACACACACACACACATAAAGACTGAGGTTTCACTTCATGCATCAGACAAAATGAGCTGTGGCCCATTAAAGCTTATGCTACAATAAATCTGTTCCTCTTTGAGGCTCAGCTGGAATTTCTTATCACATGAGGAACTTAAAGCAAAGAAAACAAAGATGTTTACTGTAAGCTTTGTGTGGGTTTAATTCATGTGCATGCAAAACCCCTGATATGTTTCCTGAACTTGGATCCACATGTTAAAGGAAGCCCTTCTTTCACTGTTGGAACGGAGGGAAATGTACAAAATATGTGTATGTCAGGATTTTATTAATTTTCCAAACAAACAATACACATTCAAGTAGACATACGGCATATAACATATATGAGGGTAAATATAAGAACGTAACCATCGTGAAATTGCCTTCTAAGTCTAGACTTCGCTTCATATTCCGTTATAATATATTAAACACTTCTGTGAAGACTTATACCATACATTGAGTTCTGTATCTAAAACTGCATTTTTAAAAATTATAAACCAATGTGTACTGTCTTAAAAGTATTACCAATAAGTCATTCCGCTGCAGTCTGTTATATCCTTGTTATACCAGTCATAGAATCGTTTCCATGTCTTATCAAATGTCTAATTTGTAGATCCTTTCATCAATAGAGTCAATTTATCACTTTCTGCTGTTTCCATCAGTTTATTGATATATTCCTGTTTCTTTGGTACTTCAGTCGATTTCCAGTATTTGGCATATTAAATTCTCGCTGTTGTAGTAAAATAAGCCGTCAAGTATCTAATATTTTTATCAAAATCATTTGAAAGTATACTCAAAAGCAATACTTCCGGTGTAAATGGTATGTCAGGATTTTGAACCTGTGACTGTGCAAGACTATGCATCTTCCTGTGCTTTATTTGCATGTGTGTGCCGCTTAAGGATCAACAGGGGATTTCCATCTTCATTATTTCTGTGCTCCTTGTACATTTCAAGTTAGGTACACCCGTATGATGTAGTGGACAGAGGGTAGGGTTAGGATCCTGGGACACCTGGGCTTCAAGCCCTGTGTCTACTGTAATGTATTCTGAAGCTGCCAGGAATACATTAAGGTGAAGGTGAATCACCTCATAGGGAAGCTATGTAAAGCTTCGTCTTCGGCAGGGATTCGCGCCGAAGACAAATGCAACCAATCGCATTCAAACAGACCGGGAGCGGGGACGGTTGTGATTGGACTCTTATGCGCTCAACCTGATAGGTTGATATGTGTATAGTAGGTGTGGCTACATTAGCCCAGAATGTTTAAATACCGAGCAGCTGTAATGGTAAAGCTGTTCGGGCTATCAGATGTTGTACCGTGTTGGTGAAGTGATCGTCGAGCTGAATAAACCTGAGTTTTCGCTGAAATCACTCTCCGACTCATTGTTAAGTGCCGGACTTAACACTACCATGGAAGTTTGCTGGGTAACTTTCAGCCTGTCACAAACTCTCACAGGCCTACCTCACAGGTTTGTTGTAGGAGAAGGGAGGAGGGGAGAACAATGTTGTGAGTTGCTTTGAGTCCCAGCTGGGGAGAAAAGCAGGATGTACATACATAGATGCAAAAATGCATCCTTCCTCCCCCTCCCCTTATGTGGTCTTCTTGCAAGACCTCAGTTCTGCAACTGATGGCAGCTCAGGCTTAGCAGCGCTGCATAGAGCCATGGGATTGGCTGAGTGGGTCATGGATGGGCTAAATCAGGGGTCCCCAACATGGTGCCCACGGCTGCCACGGTGCCCACCACCACCTTTTCTGGCACCTGCCATGTGGTTTTAGGAAGTGGGCAAGGCCAGGTGGGTCTTTTGCCCAGCAAGGCTTCTGATTGGCCATTGGAGATTCGAATGGCTGTGCACGTTTTTTAAGAAGTTGCTTTGGCAGCAGCTGCCACTATAACAGAAGGATCTTGAGTGTGTGACTGAAGGTAAGCTGTGGAAGCCATTGTGTGGCTGGCTCGGCCTCCTGCAGCAGCCACTGTGTGGCAGCCATTTGGGGACTACGCCTGCCACGGTGTTTCAGAATTCCAAAGGTGCCCAAGGCTCAAAAGGTTTGGGGACCCCTGGGCTAAAAGAACAAGCTTATGTAGGCAATGTGGTGCAGTCCAGGTTTCTGTCACAATTCTGTAATTACTGCCGCAATGACTAAGCCGTGATGTTGCTCTTTTTCAGGGAACCAGCTTGATGGGCTATCTTCAAATAACAAACTGATGCCTGTGTGGATCGTCCTTGGAATTGTCGTAACAGCAGCTGCTGTTTTAATAGGATGTGTTCTGTGGAAGAAGCAAAAAAGAGGTACAGGTTTCCATCCAGGCGTCACTTTAAAATTGCTTGGTGAAAGTGGGGGGAATCAAGGGAATGCCCCCTTCCTTCCCCTCCCCATTAGTAAGGGAAATGGTGTGCTGGACTTTTGGTGAGATCCAGCAGGGTTCTTTTTCTTGTGATAAACACAGAACCGAGGGTGGCCAACTCTGGGTTGGGAAATTCCTGGAGATTTGGGGGTGGAGCCTGGAGATACTGGGGTTTGAGGAGGGGAAGGAGCCGAGCAGGGTATAATGTGATAGAGTCTAAAGCAGCCATTTGCTCCCTGGGAAGTTATCTCTGTTATCTGGAGATCAGTTGTAATTCTGGGAGATTTCCAGGCTCTACCTGGAGATTGGCAACACTCTATGGGAGGGAGTTCCCAGTAGAGGAGGAAGCTAGGAAGAAACGGTAGTGCCATTTAAAAGAGAAATGGGGGGTGTGTGTGTCTGTGTGTGTGTCTGTGTGTGTTGACAGCTGACCAGGGGGGGAAACCTGACCTGGCCTGCTCCTGTGTTGGGTCTAGAGGAGAAAAGCACTGACTGCATATGCTCCTTGCACATCAGACTGGGTTTGCCAACTTTGGGTTGGGAAATACCTGGAGATTTTGGGGGTGGAGACCAGTGTGGGTGTGGCCTGGGGAGGGAGAGGACCTTAGCAGAGTATAACGCCATAGAGTCCATCTCCCAAGGAGACGTTTTCTCCAAGGGAGTGTACTTTTAATAGAGGCTTAATGTGTGGAAATGGTCGGTTGAAACTTTTCATGGTAAAAAGGTAAATAACAGCCCCGGTCACACTGGGGGAAAAGGTGCAGCTGAAGTGTGGCTTTTTTGAGCCGCGTCAAAAGAGACGCGCGGCGGTGGGATCAGACAGATCCCCCGAACCGCCGCGCAGTTGCTCCCCGGCACGATCAGATGCTGGGGGGGTAGAGGAGGAGATTGGATTTATACCCAGCCCTTCACTACCCTAGGGAGTCTCAGAGTGGCTTACAAACTCCTTTCCCTTCCCCTCCCCACAACAGACACCCTGTGAGGTGGGTGGGGCTGAGAGAGCTCTGACAGAAACTGCTCTTATCAGAACTACGGCTTGCCCAAGGTCATCCAGCAGGTGCAAGTGGAGGAGTGGGGAATCAAACCCGGTTCTCCCAGATTAGAGTCCGCGCACTTAACCACTACACCAAACTGGCTCTCTTAAGCCTCTATTAAAGCTGCAGGAATTTCCCCTCTTTCTCCAGTTGTTGGAAACCCTACTTTCTAGCCTCATTGAGACTAGCAATGCAAAAGCAAAGCAAAAGATATTATCTGCATATAGAGGAAATGACAGTCAAGTTTTCGCCTCTTTTTGGTCTGCTCACTTCCTGTTGCTTGGTTTCCTCTTTCCACAGCTGCATGCAGTATGCCTCCAGATCCTACTGGCTGCACAGGTAACTACCCTGACCCCAGATGTTTTTCACAGTTTCTACAGAGGTACGAAGAGCAGCTGCAGTTGAGGACAGCACAGCTCTTGTTCCTTCGATAGCTGCACGGGCAGAGACCGTTTCAGGTGGTGCAGCTTTGCTCTTCCTGGCAGGGAGGAGTGGTGGCCTTCATGGCCTCCTTGTGGGACCTGGCTGTCCCCTGTTGGAAACAGACGGCTGGACTACACAGACCTCTGGCCTGATCCTGCAGGGCTGTTCTGACATTTTCCTGTTCAATCCACAAAGAGTCTGTCTTGCAGGTTTACGAAGGAATGTCCCATTGAACTTAATGGGACTTATTTCCAAGCAAACAGGCAAAGGGTTTGGCTGCATCATTCTAACTACCAGTTAAACGTCACCGGGCAGGTGGCCCAATAAATCCCGGAATTGCATCATTCTTCTCTGTCCTCCTCCTGTTACTGAACAGGAAGCCTTCTGTAGCCACCCTTCCTCTTTCCTTACTGCTTCCACCAACCCTCAATGGCTTCCTGAAAGACTTACCCATCTTTGTGGCTGCTCAGCTTTCATATCAAGGACCGCACATGTGCAGTAAAGGCCCCGTCCATGTTGTGTAAGAACATAAGAAGAGTTTTGTTGGTCCATCTAGTCCAGCATCCTGTCTCACACAACGGCCAAACAGTTTGGTGTAGTGGTTAAGTGCATAGGCCGGGTTTGATTCCCCACTCCTCCACTTGCACCTGGCTGGATGACCTTGGGCAAGCCATAATTCTGGCACAGCTGTCCTTGAAAAAGAGCAGTTTGTGTCAGAGTTCTCTCAGCCCCACCCACCTCACAGGGTGTCTGTTGTGAGGAGGGGAAGGGAAAGGAGTTTGTAAGCCGCTCTGAGACTCCCTTGGGTAGTGAAGGGCGGGGTATAAATCCAATTTCTTCTTCTTCTTCTTCTTACCCTGGAAAGCCAAAAAACAAGGTATAGAAGCCAAGGCTGAGACCTTCCCCTGATGTTTCCTCCAAGCACAGGTTTAACTGTCTCTGGATGTGGAGGCTCTCTTTAGTCACCATGGCAAGTAGTCACTGATGGGTCTCCTCCATGAATTTGTCCAATGCCCCTTTAAAATCTTTCCATGTTCATGGCCATAATTAGCACCTGCTGGCAGCGAACATCACAGTTTAATCACTCCAGTAAATAAGAAGAGAAGAGATTGGATTTATACCCCACCCTTCACTACCCAAGGGTGTCTCAGAGCGGCTTACAAACTCCTTTCCCTTCCCCTCCCCACAACAGACACCCTGTGAGGTAGGTGGGGCTGAGAGAACTCCTGACAGAAACTGCTCTTTTTCAAGAACAGCTGTTATCAGAACTATGGCTTGCCCAAGGTAATCCAGCCAGGTGCAAGTGGAGGAGTGGGGAATCAAACCCGGTTCTCCCAGATTAGAGTCCGCGCACTTAACCACTACACCAAACTTCCTTTTGTCTGTCCTGAATCTCTTGCCCTTCAATTTCATTCAGTTTTATGGGAGAAGGAGAAAAAGTTCTCTGTACCTGCTTTCTGTACGTACTTATAAGCCATGGAGCCACAAATGACTTATGGTGACCCCAGCAAGGGGCTTTCAAGGCAAGTGAGAAGCTGAGGTGGTCTGCCATGGCCTTCCTCTGCAGAGCCTTTCTGGGCGTCTCCTATCCAAATACTGACCCTGCTTAGCTTCTGAGACCTGACAAGATCAGACTAGACCATGTCACCTTCCCTCCCATCCACTTTCTCTACCTCATGCATCATTGTATAAACGTCTATAACTTCCCCTCCCAGTGGTCTTTTTTCTAAACTGAAAAGTCCCCGACTGTTCAGCCTTTCCCCAGAGGAAAGGCAGTCCAATCATCTTAGTTGTCCTCTTCTACACTTCCCCCCCCCCAGCTCTGCTATTGCAATTCTGCAATATCTGAGCAGTACTCTCATGAGACACTGGTGAGCTCTCGATACCCAGTTGGGGCTGACCAAGGATGCTTCCATACAGAGGTTTTCTTCTGGTTTAGCACTGAAGCTGGAGTGTGTGTGTTCTTTCTGAACATCCATATCGCTTAATAGCCTACTGTCCTGTTTTCCCCAGTTTTGCGCCGATCTTGTCCAAACTTGGTTTGATGCAACCTAAGGGGAAAGACTGCAGTCAAAGTATGTTTGCATTCCATGTGGACAGGAAGGAGTACATTTTTCCCTGTCCATATCCGTGTCATTTTCCTTGCCTCCATCCCCATCCATTTCCCCCCACAGCAGGGAAGGTCTTTGCAGTCTTTTTTAAATTGGCAATTGACACAGAGGTTGATTCGGGGAATCACGGGGGATCGCCGTTCCCCCGGGTGAGGTGCAGGGGGGCGGGGCACATGACAAAGCCCCGCCCCCTGCTTCCAGCCACCCCGCTTCCGGCCCTCATTCAGCCAGGAGGAGGCAGGAGAAGAGGGAGGGTAAGTTGCTTCCTCCCCGCCTCTCCCCACCCCTGCCTGCCTGGGGCCAGGGAGGGTCTTGGCGGGGCTTCCTCGCACTCCCGCCAGCCTTGCAGGTCCACTGCCGGGCCCCTGATATCATATGCTAATGAGTTATGCTAATGAGTTATGCTAATGAGTTCCCCTAGCTCTTTTTCTATGAAACGACCCCTGAATTGACATATTGCTACAGCATTAAGTTACCACCAAGGTCTAGTTTGATTTAAAATTAGTAGCTAACATATTGCTGTAGAGTAACACTATAGTAATGTGTCAATTTCAAGGTTTTTTTTAAAAAAAAAAACTGGAAAAAGCCCTCTGGTGGTGGGATAGGGGGCTGAATCAAGCAAAATGCAGGGGAAACTAGGGTGTGGACTCTCCCTTGCCAGTGCAAATGACTTTGCATTCACAGCAGGAACGAGAGTTCCATGAAGAATAGTCACCACATAGAAGGAACTCCTGGCTACATGCCACAGTGGCTGTTCTGTCTGTGATGCTGTCTTCCATGACATGGGCTTCACCCACTCATTCATTTGATATCTCAACTCTCCTGTTTCTCTGTTCCCCCATGAAAGCAGTAAGATTCAGCTGGGCTGCATGAGTGACTAGCCACCGTGTAGGCCACCCAGATGTGCCACCTCCATCTTCTGCCCCAAAGAAAATAACAACAATTTAAGAGACGACTCCCTTTCCTTCAAGTCATAACTAATGCTAGTGACTAGTGTTGCCTTTCAGGATGAAACTATCACTCTTTTCTGCACACTTGACTTACTCCTGGTTTTCTTGGCAGTCGATCCACAAGCATTGGAAACAGTCTGAGGACAGGTCTTCCACACATCCGCCCTCCCTCTGTATCTGCACAGTTGTGGAGTCAGTATATTTCCTTCTGCGTGTGCCTTAAATAATTTGGATTGTCAAGGGAGGGTGCTGCTGTCGTCGATGGCATCACAGCATCCCCCTTTTTATTTTTTGTGCATGCATGTCTTCATCTACTGCTGTAAGGATAGATTTAGCAGGTTCTCTGAATTCCCAGCTTTTATTTATTTTTTTAAATGTAAGTCTTTATCCTCTTCCCTTGCAGAGATTATAAGGAAAAAGGCATATCTCGGCACTGGAATAGACTAGAGAACCTGCTAAAGCTATCACTACAACAGTATATCGATATATTGATATTTTAGTGCCTTTTTTAAAAAATAGAAAATAAACCGTTTGCCTTCAGGGCAGGGGGAGGAGAGGGAGTGGTTTTGACAGTCCAATCTTTGAAAAGTGGGCTGGAGATGAGTGGTGAAAGCAGGACAAATAAAACTGACAGAAACATTGTGCACAAGGAAAAAGGCAACTAAGTATCAGCTTCCAGAAAAAGTTTGGGGTAAAAGTGGCTTCAAAAGAACCAGGAAAAAAACCCAGAGGGAAAAAGAAAAAAAGGAGTAAAATGCATGCAGAAATCTGGATCAACTGGAGCAGTATAGGGCCAAAACTGACACAAAAACACCATGTGGAAAAGCCCTATTGTGGCATTTAATGGTGAAAGAGCAACACCAGTGAAGTGGGAAAGAGCTTCTTAGAAGTCAATGCCCATTTTCCTTTTAAACCTGGAATGTCTAGAGTACTGATATGACTTGAACTTGTACTTGTCTGAGGTGTTTGGGGGTTTTTTGAGGCCATTTTGAAGCCATTTTGGTGTATGTTCTTATAATAGAGGACATTTCAGATTCAGTGTTCCCAAAGTAAATGACAAACATTAATGTGAGTTTATTTCCTCTTCTAACAACAAATTGCAGCTCTTTACTTCTTCGGTTTTAAATAATCTCTGAAACCACTTCCTTCATGCTAAAACCTGGCTGCTCCTCACCGCTTTATCACTGCCACCTAACCCATTTTTCACTTCTGATTAGAACTAGGTTACAGTTAGAGTACACTGGCGTTTTAGAGCCAAGCTCAGGGGTCATTTCCTGCAGGAGCGCACAGGAGCAGAGCTCCGGCAGTAAAGAGCCCAGGGGGCAACAAGCCCCGCCCCCTGCTCCTTCTCTCCCTCTTTTCCCTCCTCCCTCTTACTTTCCTTCTTTTTCTTTCTTTTCCTTATTTCCCTCCTTCTTTCCCTCCTTATTTCTGTCTCTCCCCCTTTCCCTCTCTCTCTCTCTCTCTCTGCACAGATCTGTGTGAG
>NW_015166477.1:345657-359601 GCF_001447785.1 Gekko japonicus | reverse complement strand
CAGATCTGCATGTTCCCTTCCCCCCTCCCCAGTAGCTAGCAATCCAAAACAGTCCAGTGGAGCCTGAGCGGTGGGTGTTGCCTTCTGACACACTTCTGGTGATGTCAGGGGGTGTGGCATATGCAAATAAGTTATGCTAATGAGTTATGCTAATGAGCTCCTGCACCTCTTTTTCTACGAAATGACCCCTGGCCAAGCTACACATGATATGAGAGATCCACAAAGGCTGTTGTGGAACTGTGGAGAAGAATTTCACCTGGAAAATAACTTTCTTTTAAAATATAAAACAAGCCCTTGAGAAACACCAGTGAACTTTGCATGGATTGGACAAAGCGGTGGTGAAGTGAGGAGCATCCTCTCACACCACTGGTGACGGTATGGGTGTTGTCCAATGTGCACTTATGATTCTCTATTCACCATAACAGGAGAGCTGTTTTTGTTTGCTTCTGGTTTGTCCTCCTGTTGACTTCCTCACAGAGATGTTTTGTTGTTGTTCTTCCTTAGTGTGTTGCGCTGTTTGCAAACATGACTAACAGATGCCTAGGAATGGAAAGGAATCTGCCACTCTGCATGGATAGGAGCCAGAAAGGAATCCAGATATGAGGGTGGGGTGGTGAAGCCACCAAGCACCAAGAATACACCAAAAGGAAGTGACACCCCCCATGGACAGGAAGAAGGGGCAGAGTGGGTGGATAATCTGAATGCAAAATGGTTGTACAAAAAAAAGAGAGAGAGAGAGAAAACAACCTTGTAATATAAAATCCTAACACTGCGTATACAAAGATCAGTCCTTACCGTGAAGGAAAGACAATGTTTTGCATAGAAAGTAATTAACCACCTAGGGGGGTGGTCAAAACAAAACTCTACATATTTCTGCTGTATTTCTGGCTGAGTGTGGTGTATTTTGTACTGAAAACTGGATAAAGTATAAGGCTGCAGAAGTTTCAGCAGCTCTCATTTTTTAAATTTATGACGATAGACCATTGACCATAGCATAGACCACCCCCTGACCATAAACTCGTGGAGTCCAAAACAGAACAACTGACATTAAAATTAGTTTCCCTTCAGAGAAACCCTGAAAATTGTAATTTGTGAGGGCACAGAGAATCCTTTGTTATAGCCTGAGCTTTCACACAAGTACCATTTCCAGAATTCCTTCAGAGAATGTGAAAAAAAAAATGAAACTGGTTTACATCTGGTAGTGTAAATATACTCTTGTATTTTCCCCTATGGGGGATTTTGGCCTCTCTCTCCTCCTCCTTTTCTGTAATAAACTGTGATTGAAAGACTGCAAAGCTTATTGATTGGCTCTTTTCCGCTTATGTTTGCATAACATAATCCAGGTTTGAAATGTCTGCTTGTTAATTTTTCTCCTTTGCTATATTTAATCCAAGCCTATTGATTCTATTAACCCAATGAGCAGTCATTAACCCAATTCAGCAATCAATGCAATCAATATTCTATACTAGCCGGGATTCATTAGGAGGTCCTCCAGAAGCACAAAGATAAGAAAAGGAAATGACTCTGTCCTGGGTTTGCTCTATGCACTTCTTATCTTCGTTTGGAAGACTGAATAATCTCGTACATGGAGGGTTCCTTCTGCCGAGACAGTGATTGCAATAAATGGGAATTTATGATCCGGGGTGGGGTGGGTGCTGTTGCTTATGAAACTCCAGAAATGTTATGTATTACATACTTATGATGCCCTAATGATAACAGGGTCTCTGGATGGGGTTGAGACCCATTCAGGTAACATCGATGGTTTTTCTTTCCAGTGCCTGATGAATCCAGCAAGACTATTTATTCACAAATTGGTGGCCTCCCTCCTGAGGTGAGTTCCGAAGAGCCCGCTCTCGCTCAGACTCAACAAGATGGCTTGCCCATTTGTTCATCTTGTTTCTTAAAATCCTCCAGGGTGACTCACAAGCAATGCTCCCTCTAAGCTGTGGAGTCTTGTGAGCAAAAATTCTACTTTGTGAACTACTGGCATTAAAGTTGTGAGCGAGCGATTTGGCTCCTGCATAAATTCGCTTGCTGTGGAGCCAGCCTTCCTGAGCTAAGACAGAAACTTGTGAGCCAGAGGCTAAAAAACTGTGAGCTAGCTCACACTAACTCATCTTAGAGGGAATACTGCTCACAAGCATTTTAAAAATAATAATAATTTAATCTTAAAATGTGCAGAAAATAGCAAAATGCACCACAGTTCAAAAAATAAATCCAGAATATCAAAAGCTCAGCCAAGATAGATCCAGGTAGTCAGCCATGTTGGTCTGAAGCAGTAGAACAGATTTACAGTCTGGTGGCACCTTTGAGTCCAATAAAGGTTCATTCAAGGTATGAGCTTTCGTGTGCCTGCACACTTTTTTCAAATACACTGAAACAGGAGGTAAGGTTCAAATTTATAGATGGGCTGAACAGCAAACTAACATGTAACATGATGAAGATGTTTTAAGGGTATACAAAAACAAATAGCAAACTAAGGTTACCAAAATGAGCTGCAAACCAAACAATGTCTGCCCAAGGCTTTCTGGAATAAAATAATCCTCGCCTGACATCTAGGAAGTCAAAAAGGAAAGCCCTAACAACCTGGGAAGAGAGTGTCCAATAATTTTGCAGCCACTGCACAAAAGTCCTTGTCCTTTGTGCCAGCTCACCCTGTTTCAAATGTGGAGAAAGCTGCAGATACTATTTGTAGCCTTCTACCTCCCCCAATAAGGAGCTGTGGTGGCTCAAGTGGTTAAGATGCTGAACTGCAGGCTGTGGAAGTTCGGTAGTTCAGCAGTTTGAGACCTGAGTGTGCCGCATGACGGAGTGAGCTCCTGTCTCTAGTTCCAGCTCCTGCCAACCTAGCAGTTCGAAAGCAAGAAGTTGCAAGTAGATAAATAGGTACCACTTCAATGGGAAGGTAACAGCATTCTATGTGCCTTGGTGTTTAGTTATGCCAGCCACATGATCATGGAAACAGCGCTGGCTCTTCGGCTTGGAAACGGAGATGAGCACCGCAACCCTAAAGTCGGATTCGACTGGCTTTCGAGCAAGGGAACCTTTACCTTTTACCTCCCCCAATACAGGCTGTCCATCCCCCCCAAAAAAAAAACACGGCATTTCACAGCTTCTTTCCTTTCTGTACTCCCTATTGCTGCTTCACTGGAGAAGCAATCTCTGATCTCTAAGGAGAGGGGCACTTGGTGAAGACAAACATGGCTGTTTGGTGGCCTGTTTTGCACCCGCTGCTGCCGAGGTCTCCTGCCAGGAGGGTGATGGGCCAGATATCCGCGGTTGCTGTCTGCCAGGCTGTGGGCCTCGTGCAATGTCTTTTCTGCAAATTCAGAAATTAGAGGAGATTTGGAAAAGCCAAAGAGAATAAAGTTTCCATATCTTAGAATATCTGTAAAATATCCTTTCCCCTTTGCTGACTACAGCCAATGCCCTGGAGGCCATCCCAAACAGGGAAGTCTTGCAGTACTTTGGGGAAATGTTCAGGCTTAGACGCTGGCCAATCCAGTCACTGCAACAATTGACAGATGAAAAGAGAAACCTGCTTGTAATACCCAGTTCTCAAAGCAAGGTGTACACTCAAACTACCAACGCACACTGCTGAACATCCTGCACACTGCTGAACATCCTACTCTCCACTTGCTGGATGTTGTGTTGATCTGTTGTGCGATGGTCTGCCCTCTACTGATTTAAAAGCCAAGAGGGTGATGGTACTTTTCATTATAGGTACAGTTTAAAAAGAAACATTAATTCTACAAAGGGTTATCAATAGGAATAAGTAACCAACAGTTCAAAATATCCCTCCACAGCTGCAGCGTGTGAAATGGACAGACTGTGTACTGCAGAAGATTTATTGATTTCATTTATACCCCAACTTTCTCATTTTGGGTCCCATGCGGGGCCCCAGCTTACATCAGCTTACATCAGAAGAGCACTGCCGGCTAAGATCAGCGGTCCATCTAGTCTGGCATCTTGTGACCAACCAGTCGCCTTGGAGGGCCAACAGGCAGGACACAGAGGCCAAGACCTTCCCTTGATGTTGTATCCTAGCACTGGGTTTCAGGGGTTTACTGCCCTCAAATATGGAGCTTCCTGTAACTCACCATGGTTATTATTGTTTGTTTATTTACTTCATTTATGGGTTGCCAACTCTGGGTTAGGAAATTTCTGGAGATTTGGAGAGAGATCCTGAGGAGGGTGGGATCTGACGAAGCGAGGGACCTCAGCAAGGTATAACACCATAGAGTCCATGCTCCAAAGCAGCCGTTTTCTCCAGGGCAACTGCTCTCTGTTGTCGGGAGATCCGTTGTAATTCCAGAAGCTCTCCAGGCCCCACCTGGATGTTGGCAACCTTACCCGCCTTTCTCCCCATTAGTGACCCAAAGCATGCCTAGCCCAAGATCACCCAGTAAGCTTCCGTGGCCGAGTAGGGACTCTCACCTGGGATCCTACCTCCAGCACTGTAACCACTGTACCATCCTGGCTTTCTTATGACTAGTAACCACTTGTGGGCCTTCATGAGTCCTTAGTGCCCTACTTCACTTTATGGGGCCTTAGTGGTCATGCACAGGCACGAATGTTGATATGCACTGGAAACACAAGGCATCCATATTAACTTCTAGAAATCCAAGCAAGGAGCTGAACCCTGAAAGAACGATAATACTAGCAACTCATCCAAGCAACAATCAAAGCATTTCTCCCAAAGGCAAAAATAGGGGCAACATGTATGTGTTGTGTGCCCTCAAAGTTGCTTCCAACTTATGGCGACCCTATGAATTAATCACACCCCAAAACGTCCTGTCGTTAACAGTCTTGCTCGGGTCTTGCAAGCGGAGGGCCCTCATGGCTTCCCTGACTGAGTCCATCCATCCTCTTTTCCTGCCGCCTTCCACTGTTCCTAGCATTAGTGTCGTTTCCAGTGAGTCTTGTCTTCTCACTCGAAGTACGATAGCCTCGGTTTAGTCATAGCGACAAAATAGTGTCAGTGATTTACAGGTGCTAACAAAAACGGGGTGGGTGGGACTGGCCCTGGTAAACAGGGCAGAGTTTATGCAAATTGTCAGTGGCAGGAAGTTCCATAAACGGGTGGGCAGCCAATGCGTACCCAGCTCCTTGCAGTGTTGCTGGTACGTCTCCCACATCATTGAGGGGTCACCCTTGGTTGCTCACAGACATTGTAGAGGAAATGGTGGGAAGACGTGTTTTGCCAGAGGTACTGAAATGTGTTAACTTTCCACTTAGCCCCAATCACACTTTTAAGAACTATGACGTTTCTTTTAATGTAATTTCTTTTTTTTTTTCCTCCTCCCACACATATGAGCTCCTGAGCGTTAGGCATACTGGCAATCAGTTTACCCCAAACCCTTTGTAGGGCTTCCAGTGACACCCCAGTAATATCAAATTTTGAATTCTGAAACTCATTAAGTGTTCAACTGTGCCCTCCTAAGCAGTGACCCCTGAAAAGTACTGGGTTCGCCGCATGGAGCGCCTCGACGACGACATGAGTTTGCACACGTTTATTGTACTTAACACAAGACTAACTAGCGGCCCGACAAGGCCAACTATATACATACCCACCTAGCACCACCTAGTCCCATTGGAGGGTTTGAATTTCCCACCAAAGTGGCTATTGGTTGGTGCTGGGGGAGGGAGCCAAGCTCCTGCCTGTGCCGCGGACCCCTAGTGGCAGTACGCATACATAACAACCCCCTTCTGATCACATTGACTTCAATGGACCTAGGAGGACGTAGGTCTGCAGTCCTCCAGAATCTCGGGAACAAAACAGGAAATGGCTGCCCCATTGGGTAGCTCTGGCCACTCCCCCATCTTCCTTTGGAGGACTGGAAGTATTCAATTGGTAGGGGTGAATTATTTTATTTGCTTATTTATTTAAAACATTTATTAGTCACCGTTCTGTCTTATAGGAACTCAAGGCAGCTTACAGCGTAAATAATAAAATATGTTAGAACCACTAGTTCAAATCTGGTAGGGAGAACTAATCAAATGCCATCATTAATAAAACGGACTTCAGCAGCCTGAACTAATCAAATGCCATCATGAATAAAACGGACTTCAGCAGCCCCCTAAAGACTGAGAGTGAGGGAGCCAGGCACACCTCCCTGGGGAGATCGTTCCATCATCGTGGGGCTGCCACTGAAAAGGCCGTTTCTCATGATGTACCCACCAGACAAGCTTCTTTGGTCAATGGGACAGTCAAGAGGGCCTCTCCCTGTGATCTTTGTTCCTGGGTAGGAATGAATGGGAGAAGATGGTCCTTGAGATACCTCGGGCCCAAGCCACATAGAGCTTTAAAGGTCAAAATCAACACCTTGAACTGGGCTCAGGAGTGGATCAGAAACCACTGTAATTGCTGCAGGATGGGGGGGTCATACGATCCCAATTAACTGGCCTTGACCAGCAGTATAAACCACTGCATTCTGCACTGCATTCAGACACTCGTCAAGCATAGCCCCAAGTAATTGCAATAGTCCAATCCAATTAGGGCCCTATATTGGTAGTGATTAAATTACAAACAATGACAAAGACCCAAGTTGGACCCCATGTTGTTTCTTTCTAGCCCAGAATAGCTCAAAGAATCACACATCAATAAATCTTGTGATTGTCTTTCTTTTTTTTATAGATTCAGCAAACAGGTACAAAGAAAACTCAGCCGCAGCGGAAGAGACCGAAAGCCCAGGACGGACCCCATACAGTCTATGCTAGTGTTGTCCCGCCCAAACCGGTAAGGAGCTGCTAAATTCTGATCGGTTTATATTAGAAAAATGGAATGTGAAACAGCCGGAGGGGGGGGCTGTGGTAAGGGGCCAGATGTGTTTCTAAGAGCAATCCTGGTGGGTAGCCATGTGGGTCTGTGGTAGAAGAGCAAGATTTGAGTCTACCGTGTTTTCCCGAAAATAAGACACTGTCTTATATTTATTTTTTCTCAAGAAGACACACTAGGGCTTATACTACAAATGCATAGAAATCCTGCTAGGGCTTATTTTTGGGGTAGGTCTTATTTTCGGGAAAACAGGGTAGTAGCACCTTAAAGACCAACAAGATTTTTGGTGCATAAGCTTTTGAGAGTCAAAGTTCCCTTCACCAAATATCTGGAAAAGGGAACTTTGATTCTCAAAAGCTTAAACCCCGAAAATCATGTTGGTCTCTGAAGTACGACTGGACTCGAACCCTGCTCTTCTATAACTCTTCTTAGCATTGTCCCATTAGACTCATTTCACTTCTCCCATGGATTTAGATCACATAGGGAAGAAGAAGAAGAGATTGGATTCATACCCCACCCTTCACTACCCAAGGGAGTCTCAGAGCGGCTTACAAACTCCTGTCCCTTCCCCTCCCCACAACAGACACCCTGTGAGGTAGGTGGGGTTGAGAGAGCTCTTGACAGAAACTGCTTTTTCAAGGACAGCTCTTATCAGAACTAAGGCTTGCCCAAGGTCATCCAGGCAGGTGCAAGTGGAGGAGTGGGGAATCAAACCCGGTTCTCCCAGATGAGAGTCCGCGCACGTAACCACTACACCAGAATGGCTCTCTCTCTCTCTAAAGGGAGCTTTAGAGATGTAATATTTGTTTACAAAGCAGCTTTCAATTAGGATTAGTCATTTAAAACAATAAAACGTCTATCATGCAACCAGCAATAAAGCTATACATCATTTGGAGAATTAGAACAAAGTCTGAGTCCAGTGGCACCTTTAAGACAAACAACGTTTTATTCAAAGTAGAAGCTTTTGTGTGCAAGCACACTTTGTCAGACGCAATGAGATGAAATCTCCTCAAGCCCCATTAATAGGGAAAAGAGGGTGGGGGGCAGCCATTAGGAGGGGCCAGTCACAGCCAGGATGCATAAGTAGGGCTGGAATTAGATCAATTCAATGAATGGCCTTTCCTAATGAATTAATGTCTGTTTTAGCCCCCAAATCCACATTCTACCCTAAAATGTAAAGTATAAATTTTTCAACATTTGTGTGAACAACAAAAATCAGCAGTATACATTGTACATATGTTAGACATGTAAGTGACATGCTGTGCGTATGCTTACAGTGGAAATACAATATTCAGACTCAGCGCAAGCAAATCTGTTGAACTGACCCCCACTAGTGGGGGAATCCAAAGGTTCGACAAAAATACAGTGTATGACTAATGAAACAGAGAACAGTTACTCATCCCTGTCCCTCAAATACACACCCTGTGGTATAAAGGGATTTTCTGCTGTCATCCCATAAGTGTAGTCATGGCTTGGAAAGTCTGAGCCCAAAATGTTCCTATGCAAGACAGGAGACGTTTGATCACAATAGGCGATTTTGAAAACATGCTCTGCTTTGACGAAATGAAGATTACCAAGAAGAGAAGCGCAAAAGGACCCTATCACTTAATTAGAGAAATGCGCCCAGAATTTAGCTTTACTCTCTTTTTTTCCTTTTGCCTGATCCCAACATTTCTGGATTCCTGGACTGCTTTCTGCTTTGTAAACAAAAAAGATTTCTCCAGTACAGTATTGCCCATTTTAAGCAGCATCTGGTAGTACACAGACAATAACACAAGGGCGTGGAGCTTCACTGGCATCAGTTCCCACCCTCTGCCCTAAAGTACAGGTTTTCAACATCTGCTCAGTGCTATTTCCAGCTGTTCCAGTTCCACTGAGTCCCAGACCTCAGCCCTGGATGCCAGCCGGGACACGACTCGGCTCCTAAGCAGAGCTGCCCTTCTCATTCATTCTCTTCCCCAGATGACTTTGCAAACAGAGGAGGAGGAGATGCAGATGGAGGGCCTAGCCCCCTCAGAGAAGAGCGGCAAGACCATCTACTCTACTGTCACCAAACCACAAGAGGCATGTGGCTTTTAAAAAGCGTCTCTTTCTCAGCAACAGGTGATGGTGATCACAGTGTAGCTGGAAGCAGACGGGGGGCCTGTTGAAAGTCACCATTCAGGGCTTCTACTGCAGGAAGAATGTATTTAGTCACAGCACTCAGAAGCGGTAGGGAGGTGAGGAAGGGGGGGGGAGCCTCAGGTGTGACCAACAGACCGCCTGTGTATTGAGTAAATGTGCCTCGTTCAAGGGCACATCCGGGCCACCACAGCACAGGATGCAATAAGTGGTTTCCTGTGAGGCTCTCTCTGCTTACCTTTTTTTAAAAAGGAAAGGCTAGTTTCTAGCCATTAAACCATTGAGTTTTTGGCAAATCCTAGAATGGCACCCCCAACGTCATGACCTCACTAATTTTTGCCTTTTCTCCCCATTTCTGCCCCAGCAGACGTTAGGGTGCTAGTGGGCAATGGGAGACTGATACCCATGCAGAAAACCTAGCATCCCTAGTTGAAACCTGCGTTAAAGATGATGGAAAGAGGACTGATCAGAAAAAGCCAGTGTGGATAGATTTGTCTGAGAGATCCACTTAGCTGCAGTGGTGGAGGAAGAAGCCATGACTTAAGAACATAAGAAGAACCCTGTTGGATCAGACAAGTGATCCATCTAGTCCGGCATTTTGTCTCATACAGTGGCCAACCAGTTCCACTAGAGGGCCAGCAACAGGGCACAGAGGCCAAGGCCTGATGTTGCCTCCTGGCACTGGGATTCAGAGCTGACTGCCTCTGAACGTGGAGGTTCCCTTTAGTCACCACGGCTGGTAGCCGCTGACAGACCTATTTTCCATGAATCTATCTCATCCTCTTTTAAAGCTGTCTATGCCATAATAGTAGGGTATCCACTCCTTACAACAAGTTCAGTCCTAGGTATCAAGATTTAAATGAATCTCAAGTTGGGAAAGATCATTCTCTGCCTTGGACCATAGAAGGCCAGTCACAGTAGACAACAGCAGGCTCAGTAGACCAACGACCTTCCTTGGTGTAAGGCAGCTTCAGAGCCAGAGTGATGTACTGGTTACAATGTTAGACAAACACATGAGAGAGATGCTGGTTCTCGCCCCGGTGATGGACCTCCCGGTGGCACTCGGGTTTTGACCACTGTATAACACAAAGTGTTGGACTGGATGGGCCTGATCCGACATGGCTTCTCTTATGTTCTTATGTTCTTAAATCGACACCATGAAGCTTGCTGGTTGACAGTTGCTGAGACACAAGAGCCAGCGTGGTGTAGTGGTTGAGAGTGGTGGACTCTAAACTGGAGAACCGGGTTTGATCCCCCAACTGCCTCACAAGGTGCCTGTTGTGGGGAGAGGAAGGGAAGGCGATTGTAAGCCCCTTTGAGACTCCTTAAGGTAGAGAAAAGTGGGATATAAAAACCATCTCTTCTTCTTTCTCAGCCTAAGTAACTTCGAAGGGTTCTTGTGAAGATTAAATAGGAAAGGGAGAGCTTGTATTGGTACAGATGTGCTCATATGAATAATAATTGCCATCAAGTCTCATCTGACTTATGGGGACCCCTCAAGGGGTTTCCAAGGCAAGAGATGAGCAGAGGTGGTTCACCCTTGCTTTCCAGTTTGGTGTAGTGGTCAAGTGTGCGGACTCTAATCTGGGAGAACCGGGATTGATTCCCCACTCCTCCACTTGCACCTGCTGATGTGACCTTGGGTTAGTCGCAAGCTCTGGCACAGCTGTCCTTGAAAAAGAGCAGTTTCTGCCAGAGCTCTCTCAGCCCCACCCACCTCACAGGGTGTCTGTTCTGGGAAGTGGAAGGGAAAGGAGTTTGTAAGCCGCTCTGAGAATCTGAGTGAAGGGCGGGGTATGAATCCAATCTCTTCTTCTTCTTCTTCCTTTGCAAAGCAAGCCTGAATTTTCCCTAGAAGCTAAAATAACCAAACTGAGGCTATCATACTTTGGTCATATCGGGGAAGATAAGATTCACCGAAGAAGAGAATAGTGCTAGGAAAAGTTGGAAGGCAGCAGAAAAAGAGGAAGGCCCAACATGAGAGGCCTGACTCGGTAAAGGAAGCCAACCAGTGTTCCCTCTAAGCTGAGTTAGTGTGAGCCAGCTCACAGTTTTTTAGCCTCCGGCTCACACATTTTTTTTCTTAGCTCAGGAAGGGGGGCTCCAGAGCAAACTGATTTATGCAGCAGCCAAATCGCTCGCTCACAACTTTAATGCCAGTAGCTCACAAAGGTCCCGTTCACACGCGGCTATTTGGTCCGGGAGAGGGACAGTTCGGGGCCGGATCAAACCGGCGCGATCACACCACCACATCTGGGAAGCGTCTTGCTTCCGTGGCCGAACTGTCCCTTTCCCGGGATAAGCCGGCGCAAACTAAACCACCTATCTAGGTGGTTTAAAGGGAAGCGGCGCGGCAACGGGGCGTTTGATCGCCGCCGCTTCCCTGCGCCGGCTCAACCCCGGCCCGGATCCGAACTGCGCATGCCCGGACATGCGCAGTTCGGCCGGCCCCCGAGTAGGGTGTGTTTTCTCCCCGGCGTTTGATCGCGCCGGGGAGAAAAGGCGGTGCGGCCGGGGGATCCGTGAGATCCCACCGCGCCGTGTCAACATTGGCGCGGCTTTTAAAAGCCGCGCCTTTTCCCCTGCATGTGGCAGGGGCCAAAGTAGAATTTTTGCTCACAAGACTCCACAGCTTAGAGGGAACATTGAAGCCAACTCCTTCAGTTTGCAAGATCTGAGCAAGGCTGTTAATGATTTGCAATTTTGGATGTGATCAGTTCATTGGATCATGACTTGATGGCACATAACACACATGCTCCTATGAAGACTGTTGACACAAAGCCATTCACATAGTAGGAAACTGCAAGGCAAAATGGATAGAATTAGGGAATATAGAAGGTGGACTCAGGTTTCGCTAGAAGCTGTAGAGAAGGAAGGCACATCCGGAGAAAGAACAGGACAGAGGAGCAACGCCACAGAGCCTTAAAGAAGGGCCCTCCTGCTTCATACAAGTGGTGCATCTAGTCCAGCATCCCATTTCTCACAGTGGCCAGCTAGACCGTGAACTTATCTCCTTTTAAAAACCTCTTACCTAGAGGCCACTGCCACATTCTGTGGCTGTGAGTTCCAGAAGATGCATACACTCTACTGGCCATCCCAATCATGGCACGCCCCAGTGGGAGCCATTTGAAAACGAATGCATAGATGAGAAGAGAGCAGGTCCAAAGGAGGCATTTGATGTGAGGGAGGAGGTTCTTCTCGAAAGAGAGGTGTCAACGGTTGCTGAGAAGTCGGAGGCACGGCTGTGGTTAGGAGGTGGAGCCGCAGAGCCACACATAGCTCTCTGGCCTTCCTCCTGACTAGCAAAGCCAATTTTGAAAAGAGGATTTCAAATTTCTCATGTCTCCTGGGTCCACTCCAAAATGCCCTTTTCAATTCCAGTCCTCCCTTATGCCATTTCAATTGTAAGCCAGTCCCAAGGAATAACAGAATGTAGGTATTTTAAATAAGTCAATAAAAGCTGCTCTTTGTAATCCAGGCGAACGCCAACTTGCTCAAAGACACAACAATTCAAGTATGACCAATTATTAATGAATCAAAGATACTCTTCACACAGTTTTCAGGTTTAGATTTCAAGTATAACCAGGTATTAATGAATCAAAGATAATCTTCACACTGTTTTTTCAGATTTAGGCTGAGTCATGGGTTACCGCTCTGTCCAAAGCACACTCACTTATCTCTACAACAATGACTTATTGGGGTGGGCTGCCTCTTTCTTTTGCAGACTGAGGACTCCAGTATCAAAACAGTCTACGATACAGTCAATGCTCCAAGACATCCTGAAGGGTCAGAATTCCGCAAACTTCTCTAACAACCCTGTGGATTGCAGCCAGATTGGGCAGCCCACAAAGCTTTTCTGCATGGAGGACCCGATCATGTACAGAATCCACACCTTCCCGTTGAACATTAGAATATACAAGAAGCCGGACCCGCGATACTCGCGGGGGGAGTATGCCCCACGGCCCCTGGCCTGCAAAGCATGAGGAGGTCCTCACTGAGGAGGAGGAGGCAGCTGCCGCAGGTGAGCTCAGCAGCAGCGGTGGCAAGCCCTGCCTGGGTCCCAGCCACCCACCCAGGCTTCCCCTCCACCCAGCAGCAATGATGGCAAGCCCTGCGTGGCTCCCAGTCACCTGTCCGCCCAGGCTTCTCCCCCCCACCCAGCAGCAACTGCAGTGAGCCCTGCATGGCTCCCAGCCGCCTGCCCGCCAAGGCTCCCCCAGCTCCCTCGCAGCTGCCAGCAGCAAGCTCCACCACAGTTCCGAACAGTAAGTCCATTCTCCACGCATGTGCAATAACGTGGTTTCAGGTTTTTTGGGATTTAAGTATCCCCGTATATTTTTTAAAACATTTCAGATTTTTCTGCACACCTAAGTAATGCCTCAAGTGTGCAGGAATTTCTGTTGAGCCTCCATGTGCCCCCAATTTACAGAAATAAGTATCCGCACGCACTGGGGACACTTGGCTATTAGTATATAGAATGAAGAACCCTACAAATTCGGACTACCTAGCCCAGCTTCCTAGTTCCAACAACAACCAACCAGTTTCGGGGGAGAGAAGCCCTCAAAGGGGACATAAAAGGACATAGCTCTCCTCCACTGATACCTCATCCAGTATTCAGAGATATACACTGCCTCAGATCATGGAAGCATCAATATATCTATAATAGCCGTTGGTTGGCCAGTCCATCCCTAAGAATTTTTCCGACCTCCTTTTCAAGCCATCTAAGCCAGTGGACATCATCTTGTAGCAACAGATTTCACAAGTGACTTGTGCGTTGTACGAAAAAAATTGTTTCTTTTTTCCTGTGTGGCCCCACCCATGAGGTGGCACCATTCCGACAAACACCTGTGCCATGTGGAATGTGCACATGCAGTTCATCATTATTTTAGGTGGCAAACTCAGGCCCCGCTGGCCTCCACATTAGGTGGTGAAATGGGTCTGCGACAGCTGAAACGCCTGTGTCCTCAATACCTCGGAAAGGCTATCTGATGAGCAATTTGGAGTTGGTCTGAAGCACTCCTGCACCTGTTCGTATCAACACCAAA
>NW_015166477.1:319121-345596 GCF_001447785.1 Gekko japonicus | reverse complement strand
ACACGTTTGAAGCAACAGTCGGCCAAAGCCGATGTGCAGTTTGCACAGTATGGATACAAAGTCGTAGTTCGGCTTTGCTTGAACAATGATCTACAGGAGGAGCCCATTCGCACCTTAAAGACTTAACCAAATTTATTCCAGCCTAAGTCTGACCTCACTTTATCAGATGCATGGGAATGTCCATCCAAAGCATCTAAATTGATACTTAGAGCTCAAATGGATGGGAGAGAAGTTACAAACAGAGTCCAGCATAAAACAAGAACCAATCAAAGAGAAATGAATATTGGGACTGTTTGCTGGCAAGTCACAACCAAAGCTCCCTCTAAGCTGTGGAGTCTGGTGAGCAAAAATTCTACTTTGTGAGCTACTGGCATTAAAGTTGTGAGCGAGCGATTTGGCTACTGCATAAATTAGTTTGCTCTGGAGCCATCCTTCCTGAGCTAAGGCAACAATGTGTGAGCCGGAGGCTACAAAACTGTGAGCTAGCTCACACTAACTCAGGTTAGAGGGAACACTGGTCACAACTGACTCTGGGCAACCCCAAGACTATGGGGTTTTCAAGACAAGAGGCAACCAGAGATTGTTTACAATTGCCTTCTTCTGCATAGCAACTCCGGTCTTCCTTGGAGGTCTCCCATCAAAGAACTAACTGTGGCTGACGCTGCTTGGCTGAGATCGGGCTTGGCTGGCTTTCAGGCTGCTGATTACTCAGGGATTGACATCAGATAGGCCTCTTTACAGTATTCTAGTTACAGCTTTCTGAATGTGGGGCTCAGAAAACTCCCATTGAACATCTGGCTTCAAAGTCCTTGCGCTGTCACTCAACAACCTTGATGGCTTTGTAAACGTGTAGAAAAGCTGTTTGTGCAACTGTTTGCACAAACCCTCCTTGCTTTTTTACTCCATACATCTGGTGATAATAGACACATTCCTGTTGCTGCCTATGTGGGACATTTGACCGCAACAGTGTAAGAAGCATCATTCTCTCAATTCTCAGACTTAGCTACACCATTTCCTTCTACGTTCTGCTTCTACTTCCGGTAGAGTTGCCAGCTCCAAACTGGGAAATACCTGGATATTTGGGGGGGGGGGCTGGAGCCTGAGAAAGGTGGGATTCGGGGAGGGGACTTCAATGGAATATAATGCCATGGAGTCCACCTTCCACAGCAGCCATTTTCTCCAGGTGAACTGATCTCTGTTAACTGGAGATCCGTTATAACAATGAGGGGTCTCCAACCACCACCTGGAGGCTGGCAACCAGTGTTCCCTCTAAGCTGAGTTAGTGTGAGCTAGCTCACAGTTTTTTAGCCTCTGGTTCACACATTTTTGTCTTCGCTCAGGAAGGATGGCTCCAGAGCAAACTGATTTATGCAGCAGCCAAATCGCTCGCTCACAACTTTAATGCTAGTAGCTCACGAAGTAGAGTGTTTGCTCACAAGACTCCACAGCTTAGAGGGAACGTTGCTGGCAACCCTAACTTTTTGCCTTGATTTTTTAAAATTGTCATTGCTGGTCAAAATTGAGCCGGGGAAAAAATAGAACTGGATTTCTCCCCCTCCTCGCCATCTTCAACATTTGGGAGACTCACTGCTGGAAATAGGGACCACTATTTCCATACCCTCCAGGAATGCAGTGCTGGGAAATGTTACTCTGTTAGAAGCTGTATGCCTTGACTGTACAATTTCCTTTGCACTGATTTAAAAGCCAAGACAGTATTATTATTTGTAATAATAATAATAATAGCAGTGTTAATAATAACAACAACAGTGTTTGTTCTTGCTCAGTTGTGTGATTTTAATTGATTGATGAGTGGATGAAACTTGCATGTGGAGACAACAGAATTATCTTTGTTCTCCTGTCATTTAGGCCTGCCTGTTTCAGGTGAGGTTGCCAACTGCAGGTTGGTAAATTCATGGAGACTTGGGGGTGGAACCTTAGGAGGGCAGGGTTTGGGGAGAAAAAGGAAGGGACCTCAGTGAGTTACAAGGCCATAGACTCCACACTCCAAAGCAGCCATTTTCTCCAGGGGAACTGATCTCTGTAATCTGGGGATCAGTTGTAATTTCAAGAAATCTCCGGGCTCCACATGGCAGTTGGCAACCCCAGTTTCAGGGCAGGCTTGTCTTAGAAGAAGCATTCCTTCTTTGATGCCTTCTGTGATTTGTGGGTGTGCTGCTGATATTAAACAAGGTCAGTTCCCAGTACAGCCGGGTACTTTAAGGTCTCTGTCAGTTATAATCATCAGGGGGGAAACTACTCGGCGTGCCTCAACCTTTCAAGACTAGGTGGATGGCTAATGACAGCAGAGCCTTTTTAGTGGTAGTGACTCGTCTGTAGAAATCATTCCCACAGTCGCTCCTCCCACAGTGAAGAGTTTTGTATTCACCCAGTCCTGCCTTTTGATTGACGCTCTCTCAACTGATGCCTTGCCTGAACTGGATGAACTGAACTGCTGTTACCTTGTGCTGTTACCTTATGACATTTTGATGACGTCTATGTTTTGCTATATTGTTTGTTATATTGTCAGTGTTAACATTGTATTGCATAGGGAAGGAAATGCCTTCTGGACTCAATGTTTTTTATGCAAGTAAATAATTTAAAAATAAAATTTATACATAGGGTTGTCAATTAAAAGAGTGTTAATGACTTTAACTGGTTCATTAGCTGAATGTGTACCCCTTAAAGACAACTTGAGCAGGTCACCTTCACAAAATGGCCAAAAAAAATGGAATTACCAGGGACCAAATAATAAAGACTGTCCCTAATATGGAGGGATGGGTAGATTGTATACATGTATTTGCCACAGAAACAGCCGAAGGGCAGGGAAGGCCCAAACTATTCCTGGACATTGCTGGTGCAGAAGCCCCCGTACTCCCCAGATGACCTCATTGGCCATGTACCTCAGCCTAGAGGACTATGGGAAGTCCCGAAAGTCCCAACCTGTTCAGACCACATAAAATAGAACATAAAAACCAAATAACTCTAGCACTTGGTTGTTCAACGTAACTTCAATGAGTTACTATGGCATCTCTTTATGGGCATTTTTATGAAACTGCTGAGCAGTCGGGTTAGAACAGATAAAAGGAAGTACTTCTTCACCCAAAGGGTGATTAACACATGGAATTCACTGCCACAGGAAGTGGCGGCGGCTACATGCATGGACAGCTTCAAGAGGGAACTGGATAAACATATGGAGCAGAGGTCCATCGGTGGCTATTAGCCACAAGATATGGATAGGAACTCTCGGTCTGGGGCAAGGGATGCTCTGTGTTCTTGGTGCTTGGGGGGGGGGGCAACAGTGGGAGGACTTCTAGTGTCCTGGCCCCGCTGCTGGACCTCCTGATGGCACCTGGTATTTTTGGCCACTGTGTGACAGAGTGTTGGACTGGATGGGCCACTGGCCTGATCCAACATTGGCTTCACTTATGTTCTTATGCTCTCTTTATTTTAAGGACATAAACAGAACCCTGCTGGATCAGAGCAGTGGTCTGTTTAATCCAGCATCCTGTTTCACACTTTTGCCAATCAGTTTCCCTGTAGGGTGAACAAACAGGGCATAAAGAAAGGGTTGCCAGGTCCACCTGAAATGCGTGGCAGGGGGGATGAGGAGGACATTCCGGGAGAGGGAAGTGACATTGCATGATGTACCTACGTCACCCAAAAGGGACGTAGGTACATTGGTGATGGGGGCAATGCTCTGGTTTTTGGACAAACCTATGTTAAAGTCAGCCTCAAACCACAGAGTTTTGCCAACAAAACAAAGTGTCACCCACCCACCCCCAAGGTCACCGACATGCCCACAACACTTTCAGGTGACGTAGGCATGTCATGCAATGTCACTTCCCGCTCCTGGAACATCCTCCGCATCCCTCCACTGCTGTTTCAGATGGACCTGGCAACGTTTGAATCAAGCACGTTGCATTTGTTTCCGGAAATATTGCTGTGGGGGGGTGTCTTCTCACCGGCCAGCTGGCCGGCAGTGGGCAGGAGCCCAAAAAACTGGGCAATCCCCCACCCCCAACTGGGGAATGACAACCCAACATAAAGGCCAAGGCCTTGCCCAGCCCTCCCTTCCAAATAAGGACATGAGACAACAGGGTGGGTTTAACTGGTTAATTTAAGTGGCTGGTCTATGTCCTATGTTATTAAAATATGCCAACCTATTTTAAGGGCAGGCTGCAGTGGGCAGGCTGCCAATGGTTGCCTTTGTTGGGCAGATGCACCCTGGCTAAGCAGTTCCACCAGCCTTGTTTATCCTTATCTGCACATGCAATTTTCTGAGGTGTCTATCTTCATCCTCCTCCCCCAGTAGGGTTGCCAAGTCGGCATGACTCACCGGCGGAGAAGCGTTGCTTCTGTCCGGGAGCTGCCGAGGGGGACACACGCGTGCGCCACCAGAACGTCACAGGAAGTGACGCACGACGTAGGGCATGTTGGGGGCATGGCCCAGATCGTCGGGGGGGGAGGGGGGAAACCATATGGTTTTCCCCCCCGACGATCTGGGCCACGCCCCCAACATGAGTGACATGGCTGCGTCACCTCTGGTGATGCAGCTTTGGGGGGTGGAGTTCCCCCTAGGGCCCAATTCTGCCGCGGCAGAAATCGGGCCTCCAAAGCGGGGGTTTCCCCACCCCGCGCCCCCACGTGGCAGCCCTATCCCCCAGTGTGCTGTAGGGCCGCTACCAGGTTTACCACGATGCCACTCAGCACCAAAGGCACTCCATCCTGACCCACCCAGCCACAAGAAATGCAATGGGCTGCTCAGGACATGACCTTCCATCACACTGTCAGCTATTCTGCCATAAGGGTTGGGGGTGGGGTGCTAGCTTGCCAGGACTGCTGCATTCCTTTTCAGCTTCTGTAATGCTTGCTTATCTATCCTTGCAGGTGGGGGGTTGTGTCTGGGATTCTAGGGAACCGTGGGAGCGCTTTCGGTTCTCGAGATGCAATCTCTTGGGGAATGTGAAGGCAAGGAAAAGGTTAAAGGTTTCACAAGCTTCACAAGATCATACAAAGAGAATTCATGGCTGCATCTACATATTGTTGGATTACCAGGGGTCATTTGGGGGGGGGACGCGGGGGGATGCCATCCCCCCGGGTGAGGTGCGGGAGGGCGGGGCCTGGAGCTCCCTGCTGGTGCCCGCTGGAGGTCACCGCCGGCTGTGGGGAGGACACACTTCCGGTGATGTCAGGGGGTGTGGCATATGCTAATGAGTTATGCTAATAAGTCCCCCTAGCTCTTTTTCTATGAAATGACCCCTGCACACACCTGATGTCTCAGAGTACTTGTCACTTATCCCTCCCTATCACCAGCAACCTTCCCTATTCCTGCCAACTAGTTATGGCCGAACCGGTCAAAGATTAGGCCTAATCCATTTTAACACATACACCCTGTAGTGACATTGTGAAGCAACAGAATACGGTGCCCCCAACAGCCGGTCTGAAGAATGCCCCCCCCCCCAAACCCCCCCAAATTCCCACTCAGCCTTTTATAAGTGACCACCTAATCCTGCGATCTCCCAGGGGCGAATTGGTAGGTCAGCAGCACACAGCGAAGGCCCATTTGGGGGGGGGGGAAAGGAGCGGGAGATTGGACTTATACCCTGCCCTTCACTCGGAGTCTCAGAGCAGCTTACAAACTCCTTTCCCTTCCCCTCCCCACAACAGACACCCTGTGAGGTAGGTGGGGCTGAGAGAGCTCTGACAGAAACTGCTCTTTTCAAGGGCAGCTCTGACAGAACGATGGCTTGCCCAAGGTCATCCAGCAGCTGCAAGTGGAGGAGTGGGGAATCAAACCCAGCTCTCCCAGATTAGAGTCCGCGCACTTAACCACTACATCAAACTGGTGTAGCCTGTAAGCAGCTGCCCTGCCGCCATTCCCCCTCGGCTGGAACATTCAGCCCTGACCAATGCTGCCTCATGCCTCCTTTAATCAAAGAGTCCAGCACGAACAAATCCACAGCTGCTAAATGCCATTAATTCCTCTTCCCCCTGACCCCCATCTGTGTGCAATGCATAGTTTGGCTGGAAAGAGTTTATGCATTCATATCCCAGTTTAAATCTCACCACTGCTAAGAACTCACTAGGAGGATTTAGGTAAAGCCACAACTGAGCCTCAGTCTCAACCTGGAATCTGAGTCTCACATCGGTTTGCCATTTTTGCTAATCTGGGTGCTGGGACTGGAGAGGCCAGGGAGGGCAGGGAGCTCAATGGGGATGTGAAGCCATGCAGTCCGTCCCCTGAAGGTGCCATTTTTTCCCAGGAGACTAGATCTCTGTAGTCTGGAGATCAATTGCAAGCCTGGGAGAACTCCAGGCCTCACCTGGAGATTGGTAACCCTAGAGAGGGTTCTTCTAAGATTTACTTGAGGTCAAACTAAACATGACTCTGAGGAGACTTACCTGGTGCTGTAAGACACAGTAGGGGGACCTTGGGCCAGTCAGTCTCTGTTGGGCAGCGGTCACACTGGTGGCTTGGTGCGATACGGCAGTGCCTCAAATTGCACCAGCATAAAGTGTTGCAGGGCATACCAACCAAACAGCGCACCTTGCTGCAACTTACCTGCATGGCTGTCCTGTGGCCAAGCATCCACAGTAGTGCTGCACGTCAGCCACGGGACGCACTGTGCTGGTGGGAGTTTGGTTTTTTCATCACCACTGTGCATGCGCATAAGCGCATAACCGAGCAATCGCTTCCATTAGCTAGCTCCACAACCCATGAATGAGCCAGAATTGCCCTTCACAATTCCATTCCAGGTTCCTTTTGCCCCGGGAGAGTTCAGACGTCAGACAAAACAGAATGGAAGCCCTACCACCCCTTACTACTGGACTTTCCCCAGTGCCTGATTACTCTGGTTCTAACATGGAGCGGGACGGGCTGCCGATGACTGGGCCATGGAAGGCAGATGTTGTCGTCTGATCAAGCCCTTTAAATCCACACAGGTAACACTAGTATGTTGCGACAAACTGCTCATGGGACTGCAGCCTTAGACTCCCTAAACCAAACTAAAAAAAATACCCTTCCTGTCAGGATCATTGTGAGGATGGACATTCGAAAGGTGTTTACCTGAGTGATCGGATGGCCATGCATAGACCAAGATAGATGGCATGAGGGTGTACCTTTGCAAAAAAAAAATTATTTATTTACTTTCAATTTATATCCCGCCTTGCTGGTGTAAACTGGCTCAATGCAGCTTATGCAAGTTAAAATGCAATAAAACCAATAAATACAATAAAATCACAATAAGAACAATTACATAAAGTGCTAATATAAACAGATGGCGGGAATTTCTGTACAAGGTCCGATGGGGAGAGGCCATGTCCGGCGTTGTTACATAGGGCTATAGTATGTTCAGTTTACAAAGGTTGTCAACTTTTGGTCTTTTTTTTAATTTTAGTTTATTTACATGTTTTCCAAAACAAACATACCAAGACATCAATTCTTAATACAACTTATCCTTTGGAGATTTTTTACATATTCATTTCCATCCATCTATCTAATTTTTGCCATCTTTTTTAAAACAAACTTTCATCTTTTGCCAACAGTATCATATTTAGTTTATCCATTTCTTTAATTTCCATAATTTTTGAAATTAACTCTTCTCTATCCAGAATTTTTTCTGATTTCCAGCATTTCGCTAAGAGAATTCTGGAGCTAGTGAGAATATACAATATCTCACATCAATCATTATATTTAATCCCTTCTGGTAAAATGTTAAGGAGGTATATTTCTGGATCAAGCTTTAAGTCTATTTCTACTATTTCTACTATTAGTTTTTGTATCGCTTTCCAAAATTTGGCTAACTTCTCGCATCTCCACCAAATGTGGAAGTAGGAACCAATATTTTTCTTGCATCTCCAGAAGTTTCCCGAGGCATTTTTATGACATTTTGCTACTTTATCTGGTGACCAATGCCACCTGTAGAGCGTTTTAAAAATGTTTTCTTTATAAGATGTAGCCTTTAATAATTTTATTGATTTCCACATTTTAGCCCACTTTTCCATGTTTATATCATGGCTCAGATCTTTCATCCACAATCTCATGCATGGTTTTATTGTTTCTTCCTTCATTTCTTCCTTTAAAAGAAGTTATATAATTTTTGTATTAGTTTGTCTGCTGAGGAGAGCCATATTTTATCTAGTTCCGACGTTGTTCTTGCAAAGTCTCTTACTTTGTCTTTAGCAAATCTTGATTTTAACTGATTCTTTTCCCAATTTGTTAGATTAATATTTAGTGATTGTAGGGTTTCGAAAGATTTTAATTCATTTTCTTTTGTTAGTAGTACTTCATAACCAACCATCTTACTTCCACTCATTAGATTCGGCATTATAAACGCCTCTAGTGGCGAAACCCATCTTGGTATCTTGTCATAGAACTTTTCTTTTACTTTTCTCCAGACTTTTATTAATGCGTCTCTTACTATATGGTTATGAAAATGTTGTTGTGTCCGTTCTTTGTCATACCATACATAGGCATGCCAGCCCATGTATAGATCATGACCTTCGAGTTTTAGCATTCTTCTATCTTCTAATAGCAACCAATCTCTTATCCACCCCATGGCCGCTGCATTATAGTAAAATTGCCAATCCGGAATACCGAACCCTCCTCTTTCTTTTTTATCTCGAAGTAGTTTCAGTTTAATCCTTGCTCTCTTTGCCTGCCAAATAAATTTTCTTACTAATCGATCTAACTCTTCAGAGAATTTATTATTTTTTAGTATCGGTAAAGTTTGTGCTAAGAACAAAAAACGCGGTAAAATGTTCATTTTTATCGTGGCAATTCTGCCCATGAACGAAATGTGTAGATCTTGCCTTTTCTGTTAATCTTTCTTAATTTCTTCTAATAACACTTTATAATTATTGTCATAAAGCTGTTTATTTTTGTTTGTAATCGTGATTCCTAGATATTTTACTTTGCTTACGACCTCCATGTTTGTAATTTGCTGGATCTTGTTTATTTCCTTTTGGTCTTTTGATAAGAAATTGCTACTACCTCTTGAATTTTACTGTTTTAATGATCTTAATGTAATGTAATTTTATTGTAAAGAGTTTCCGACTGTTTTGTTGTGCTCCGCCCTAAGCCTGCTTCAGGCAGGGCGGAATAAAAAAATCCAATACATAAATAAATAGATAAATAATTTCTATCTAAAGACTCCTGGGCACAGTAGAGTGCAAAAGCATTCAATAAACGTATTAGCCTAATAATACAAGACCCAGATAACAGCATGGCATGCGATTGCTGTTCATTGTGAGAACAAAACGGGGAAGGGAATAATATATATGCCACTGTTTGGAGAAAGGGTAGGATAAAAATGCAGTGGCTAGGCAAAAAAATTATCAGGGGGATGAGGGAGATTCCCTTGACGTCTCAGTGCCCTCTTAGGGAGTCTAAGGACCTGGACAACACTCCAGAATCACTGCCACCCCACTGTCGGCCCCGCTTGCAGGGCCACGCTACTGGTGGCTCTGGCCCCACGTGCGAGGTAGGAGGGAGCCGCTGCTGCAACCGGAATCCAGATGCCCAAGCCCCAAGTGGGTAGGGTAGCCAGCTCTGGATTGGGAAATACCTGGAAATTTGGGGGGTGGAGACTGAGTGGGCGGGGCTTGTGGGCATAATACCATAGAGTCCAACTTCCAAAGTGGCCATTTTCTCCAGATGAACTGATCTCTGTCTCCTGGAGATCTGTTGTAATAACGGGAGGTCTCCAGCCACCACCTGGAGGTTGGTGACCCTACAGATGGGGCAGAGGCAAATGGCAGCAGGAGCCTGTTCTTGTACCCTCTCCTTTGGGGGTCGGGCCATAGGCAATCGCCCACCCCAACATGGGGCCCAGGGCAGGTGCCCCTGTTGCTTGTTAGCTGAGACTGCCTCTGTCAGTGCCAATGGCCCTGATTGAAGTAGGGGTCATTTTGGGCTTTTCCTCCAGCTTCAATTACACTTTGGGATGTCAGAATTGGGTCACAGTTCCCCAAGGGAACATGTAGGTAGTCTGGTCTTCAGAGAGCAAACATGAAGCGTTTGAGCACCTCAAAATTATTAAATGGAGCAAAACGTCCCCTCAAGACCTGGACTCCATCTGAACTACTGGCGAGCTTTCAAAAGAATTTGCTCTTTCTTGTGATGTTCCTAAAAGAGGAAGCTGATTCAGGAAGGAGAAAGCTCTTGTGTTCGCTTCAGCCCATAAGACCTTACTGTTCCGTTGCACAGAAGAGACAAAAAATTGACTTAATAAGCACTGAAGAACCATGCTGTGGCTTTGGACCTTGGCACTGTCTCTTCCTCTGGGTGAGTTTAGAAGGATAACCTTTCATGAGGTAGGAGATATTTTTCCCCAAAGGTCTTCTCACTCACAGCTTGTCTCCTGACCAAAGAGCACGTAGCTACAGAGGAAAGAGAGAACACGAAGGGAATATCCGTTTCACAGATAGGTAGAGGAACACGGCAGTTTTTGCTCTGGGGGTGGCAGTAATATTTGGAATAAGAATGTACTTCCTTGGTTCTGTTCCCCCAACAGAAAGGAAGTAGAAGCCAGGGGTTCCAGTAAATCAAAAGACTAGGAACTAGAGTTCTTGGTTTCTCTTCTCAGCTTCTTGGAAGGAAGTGATCACCATTAGACGAACGTGAGACCTCACAGATACCGAATGAGAATTAATAATGAGCAGCATAGAGGGCTGATTGCGGGAAAGCAAACTAACTGAAATTCATTTAGTTAAGAGTTCCCAAATTGGGGGGGGGGGCTGTCCCCAGTTTTCCCAGTTTCTATTTGCTTGTTTAAAATGTCCAATTTTTTTTGTTCGCATTTAAAATGAAAGCAATACAAGAAGTTTAATGATCTGGTGACTTTACGTTATTATTTTATATTGGTCTCTCAACTTTCCTTTTAGTTTCTGTTTGAGTGTGAGCTGAATTTGTATTGTATTGCTGGGAAGTCTTTATTCGCTTACGTTTTATAATTAATATTATATTATATGCCCAGTTTAAATGTATGCCAATTTGGGCAGAGATGTCTGTGGAATGGCGGCTGCTCATTTGAAAAATGAATACCTAAAAAGTAACAAGGTTTTTAAAACACACCTTTTTGGGGATAATTTTTATTATTTTTCAACACAACACGAATATCAACAAAAACACACACAAAACAAACAAAACATTAATCTGGAGACACACACACACACACTAGCCTGATACCCGTGCTTCACTACGGTATTTAAATTCCATAAATCCAGTTATAATACTGATGATGTAAAGTTTGAAATGTAACATTTGTTGTAGGAATTCTAATGGAGAAGATTGTAGTGTAAAAAATGAAGTGAGACATACGTACTTTTTTCTCTCTACTGAAGGACCTCTCTGTAGACTGCTGAGGCGGGCTCCCTCGTGGCTTTAAGCACCTTGCAATTGCTGCTGCACCTGACAAACAACTGCCTGTTAGGTGTAGGAGGTGGGGGAAGTGTGTTGGAAGCCATCAGAGAGGCTGGGCCAGCAGCATCGCTAAGGTGATTCTGCTGGGGCAGCATCCCTGATGGATTAAAGTACCCTGGTCCTGCTCCTACACCTGACAGACACCCGCCTGTCTGGTGTTGGGGGGATTATGTTTAAAGGCATCAGGGAGGCTGGGCCAGCAGCAGGGCTAAGACAATCTTGCTGAGCAAACCTCCCCGTCGGCTATAAGCATCCCACCTTCTCTCCTATACCTAGCAGGCAGCCTCCTGTCCAGTGTAGGAGGGGGAGGGGGAGGAGTATTAGAGGCCACTGTGAAGGCGGGGCTGGCAGGATCACTAAGGCGTTACTGCTGGGGCAGGCTCCCTCGTGGCTTTAAGCACCCTGCAACTGCTGCTGCACCTGACAGACAACTGCCTGTCAGGTGTAGGGGGGGAGCATGTTTGAAGCCATAGTGAGGCTGGGCCAGCAGCTTTGCTTCACCTCACAGGCAGTTGGACTGCAAGAAGATCCAATCAGTCAATCCTAAAAGAAATCAACCCTGACTGTTCTCTGGAAGGCCAGATAATGAAACTGAAGCTCAAATACTTTGGCCACCAAATGAGAAGGGAGCACTCACTGGAGAAGACCCTGATGCTGGGAAAGATTGAAGGTCAAAGAAGACGGGGACGACAAAGGATGAGATGGTTGGACAGTGTCATCGATGCAACGAACATGAAACTGAGCAAACTTCAGAGGACAGCGGAAGACAGGAGGGCCTGGCGGGATCTAGTCCACGGGGTCGCGAAGAGTCGGACTCGACTGTGCGACTGAACAACAACAACAACAAGTCCCTTGTAACTGTTTGTTTGTTTTTTACCTCAGAACGCTGAGCTCTGCAGCTGACCAATCAGAGAATGGGGGGTGCAAGGAGGCAGCAGCCTGGCAGTCACATAGGAATCAATGGGGGGAGCACATTTTCCCCCTTTTGACCCACTTAGGGGTCGAATTTCTAAAAATCCCTACTTAGAGAGCATCTACGCCATGGTAGGAACACTGTCCCTGAATTTGGTGTTTCTAGGTCCAGCGGTTTGGCCTGGGTGTTGATTTTACGGTGAGGGGACTTTCTTTTATATATATAGATGGCTACCGTTTATATTTCTATTTGTGTTTTCTGGTGGTTATAGCGTAAATCACTTCAAATAGTTCTCAATCCATATATAGAATCTTGACCGTGTTTGAAGTCAGATTTCTGAAGTCTCAAATGTTCGAAATTCAGCCAGTCCAATTTATTTCAAATTTGTACAGAGTTTCATTCCAGATCTAGTATCAGTCTTACTGGTTGGCTGTAGTGAGGGATTGTGGTGAAGTAGTTCAAGGAGAGACGAGAGCAGTTGGATCTTGACCTTCCAGATTTTTGACACAGAAAGGTCATACAAGACGTATCCTGTCAATCCATATGTCTGACAAAGGGCGCTTTGATTTTTTAAAAAACTTATTCCCCTCAAAATCTTGTTGGTCTCTCAGGTGATACAGGAGTGTAACTTACCAATGGATGTCATTTTTTGTGCTGTCAGAGGCTGCTATCATAAGAAGAGCCCGCTGGATCAGGCCAGTGGTCCACCTAGTCCAGCATCCTGTCTCACATAGTGTCCAACTAGTTCTTCCGAAGGTCTAATAACAGGGCTTAGATGCCAAAGCCTTCCACTGATATTGTCCCCTGGCCCTGGGATTCAGAGGTTGACTGCCTCTGAACATGGAGGTTCCCTTTAGTCACCATGGCTAGTAGCCACTGATAGACCTAGCCTCCATGAATCTGTCTAATCCCTTTTTAAAGCTGTCTGTGCCTGTGGCTTTCGATAAATCCTATGGCAGCAAATTCCACATTTTAATCACTCTCTGTGTAAGGAAGCATTTCTTTTTGTCCATACTGAACCTACTGCCCATCAGCTTCATTGGATGCCCTCGAGTTCTAGTCTTTTGGGAGAGGGGACAAAATTCTCTTTGTCAACTCTCTCCATCCCATGCATAAATTTATAAATCTCTATCATGTCCTCCCTTAGTTGTCTCTTTTCTAAACTGAAAAGTCCCAGACTCTTCAGCCTTTCCTCATAGGGAAGGTGCTCTAACCCTCTTGGTTGCCTTCCTCCATATTTTTATACATCACTTGCATCTGCTCTCTGGGAAGTTTTTCAAGGGATGGCTGCCTCAAGGCCTTCACACAATTATCAAAGGCCCGCTGCCAAGCAGACAGTGGCCCTTGGACAGCCATTCCTGAGGAGCTATCTGAAGCTGAGGCCTACACACTATGTTCAGCTGCTTCAGGAAGTTATTCCCACTGAGTTATTTTCATTCAACTCCAAGATCGACAAAGCCCAAGAATGATTTGAAGTCACTTTTCAGGGTAGAAATAAAGCCTGTTTCCTTAAGAGATCCAGAGAGAGAGAGAAATGATATAAGGCAGTCAAAAGGAGGAGAGGAACTGAGGGGCAGAGCAAACCCACAGAACAATGAAGAAGTAGGATGGAGAAAATCTTATCATTCAGACCCTTGTCTTCTCTCTGGGGTTGGCAGTTGAGGAGAGGAGGCAGACAGGGGAGGCACTCAGGGGGACTGATGGGGCCTGCCCGTTGCTGATTGGTAGGCCGAAGGGAGTGGGGCAAGAGCAAAGATTAGCCTCTCTCAACACATCCTGTATCTTGCCTCCTCCATGCACTGACCCAGCCACAATGAAACAGCAAAACGTCCCACCGTTCTGCTCCTCGCCGGCTTCTGTTGTATTCTTTTGAGAACTGAATAAACTTCATGAATCTTAAGCCAGCAGAGCTCTGCTCAGCGGGGTTCTGGAAATGTGAATATGAAGCAGACCGAAGGCCCCAAAAATCTCCAGTGCCAAGTACAGAGGCAGTGGAAGAGGGAAAAGTTTTAACCTTTCAATCTTCACCCCATTTTTGCTATTTGAAACAGTTTCCCACCATCCTGCTCTGCTATTAGATTTCTAAAGGAGAAAAACACACACACACCTTTATAGCACTAATAACAAAGCACAGAACTTGGTTTTCTTCTCCTTTAACTCTTAACTTCATTTATACTTTTAAACATTTTTATACATCACACTTTGAAAACAGACTTCTGTGCTAAAACTGCTGTGAATTTATGCATAAAAAGGAAAGTTTTAAAACTATAGAGAAGAAAGGGGAGGAAGAAAAGAGGAGATGGGACAACTGAAAGGGACTGAAAAAGTGTGTTGATATTCTGCAGTCCTCGTGAATTTCCTTGGAATATTTCAAGGTCATGCTGCTGCCTTGCAGTCACTCCAAGTGTTAGATCGCACTAACAAAGGACTCTTAGAGTGATTCAGCAAGTGATTCAGCTTTATTGGAAGTAACGAACAAGCACTCAACTCAGTAAGAAACCAGAACAGATTAACATTGGGAGCTAGGCTCCTTTTAAACAATCCCGGGCTAATATAGCCACGCCTATTTACAATTAACAACCAATAAGATTGCATAGTTAACAACCAATGAGAGTCTTTCCCTCCCTGGAGAACTGTACAGTTCTGATTGGTCGCTGTGGAGGTCGACCAATAGCAATGTTCTTCAGAGGAGCCTTCATCCGGCTCAAGCTTAACATTGAATGCAAATGGGCCGATTCAAGTGAGGATTCCAATACATTACAACTCCTCCCCCCTAAGTTAAGACAACACCATCGTTCAAAATATTTACAGTTAATCGATAATACATACAGTAGTCAATACCAAATACTTTATTGCAGTCATAATCAGCCAGGTACGATGGCGCTCGCCGCTCACGCTGAGACCTGCGGGGCTGTGCAGGCTCAGAGGGTAAGCCTAGCCCAACGTCTCCTTAACTGATCTATGTGGCGCCGCCATATTCGACCGTCAGCTAACTGCACCACATACATTCGAGTACCCACAGAGTCGGATATAACCCCAGGAAGCCATAAGTGCCCGTTTGCATAATTTCGTGCGAAAACCTTGTCCCCTTTTTCAAACATGCGCACCTTCGGTTGCGCCGTGGTACGCTCGGATTGCTCTTCAGTGAGGTCTGGGTGCATTCGGTTCAAACGGGTCGTGAGTCTCCGCCCCATTAACAATTCGGCCGGACTACGGCCTGTAGCACTACAGGGGGTGGTGTGCTGCAGCAAAAGAAAGGAGCCCAGCCTCTGGCTCCAGTCCCCTTCGTCCATTTTACCCAGGGCCTCTTTGGCCGTCCTGACCATCCGTTCGGCTTGGCCATTAGATGCCGGATGGAAAGGGGCCGAAGTCATTTGGCGTATGCCATTACTCGTGAGGAAGAGCCTAAATTCCTCAGACACAAATTGAGGCCCGTTGTCACTGACGATGACGTCAGGCAACCCGTGGGTGGCAAAAAGTCGGCGGAGCGCATGGATCACAGCAAGTGATGTGGTCGATTTCATATGCACGACCTCCAGCCATTTGGACATAGCGTCCACCACAATTAGGAACATTTGCCCTTGGAGAGGGCCAGCAAAATCTATATGCAATCTGGCCCAGGGTTTACCAGATGACTCCCAGCCTTGGGGTGTAGCTTGTGGGGGATCGGGTCTGACTTGCTGGCATTTGGGACACCCTCGTACCCATTCTTCGATCTCTTTGTCCAGCCCCGGCCACCAGACATACCCTCTGGCCAACGCTTTGGTGTGTACCATACCGGGGTGACCCTCGTGCAGCGACTCTAACACTCTCGTCCTGAGTTTGTCAGGAACCACCACCCTGTTCCCCCATAATACACAGCCCTTAGAAATGGATAGTTCATTTTGACGGCTTTTGTAAGGGCCGAACTCCGGTTCAACGCTTCCAACCGGCCACCCCCTCCAAACCCAGTTTAATACTCGGGACAGCACGCTATCCTTGGCCGTGTGTGCTGCAATGTCCCTGGATGATACCGGGGGTCGAGGAAGCTCCTCAATTGCCAAGACCTCACAGGCGGGGGCAGGGTCTGCGCCAATGTCCGGCACCGGGCACCGGCTGAGGGCATCCGCATGCCCAATCGCTTTCCCAGGCCGGTGCTCTAAGTCAAAATCATAAGCCTGCAAAAATATCGCCCATCTAAGCATGCGTGGGGACATGATGTTTGGCAATTGCTTATCGGGCGCAAAAATCCCCAGTAGCGGCTTGTGGTCAGTGACCAGCAAAAATCGTCTGCCAAAAATAAAATCATGGAACTTTTTGACAGCCGCTACCAACGCCAGACCCTCCTTGTCTATCTGGGCATAGTTCCGCTCTGCCGCAGATAGTGATCTAGAATAAAAAGCGATAGGCGCTTCGCTCCCATCAGGCATCAGATGGCTTAAAACTGCGCCTACTCCAAAAGGTGAAGCGTCAGCAGCTAACACCAGGAGCTTGTGTTCATCATAATGCGTGAGTACGGCATTAGATGTCAGCAGCTCCTTGACTCCCACAAAAGCCTTTTCCTCGGCCTGCCCCCACTTCCATTTTGCCTCCTTGTGCAAAAGCGCGTGCAAAGGGGCCGCCACTGATGCCTTATGCGGTAAAAACGCATGATAAAAATTCAGGAGTCCTAAAAAGGATTGGAGCTCCTTCTTACTCACCGGCCTGGGGGCGTTTTGGATTGCAGATACCTTCTCATCCGTGGGGTGGACTCCCTCTGCGTCAATGCGAAACCCCAGGAAGTCCACACTTTCCACCCCGAGCGTGCATTTTGAGCGCTTAACTCTGAGACCGGCATTTTGAAAACGCCTGAGGACCTCTTTAACCCGGTCCAGTAGTTCCTGTTCAGACCCGCCCGCAATCAGCACGTCGTCAAAATAGGGCACTGTGCCAGGTACCCCCCTTAGTAGACGTTCCATGAGGCCCTGAAAAATCCCAGGTGCTACGTTGACCCCGAATTGCAGCCTGTTCACTTTAAAAGCCCCTTGGTGGGTTACAATTGTTTGGGCCTCGGCAGCCTCCGGGGTGACAGGCAACTGCTGGTATGCCTGGGCCAGGTCAAATTTGGCGAAAATCTTGCCACCCCCCAGGGAAGCCAAAATGTGGCTTATTACCGGGACCGGGTACGAATGTTGCTGCAGCGCCTTGTTAATCGTACATTTGTAATCGGCGCATAGTCGTATGGACCCATCTGATTTGACAGGGGTTACGATCGGGGTCTCCCATTTGCTGTATGGTACTGGCTCTAAAACCCCTTGCTCAACTAGTTTGTCAATCTCTTTTTCCACCTTATGTTTGAGAGACACAGGTACTTTCCGATACTTCAACCTAATAGGTTTGACTGACGGATCTAAGTCAAACGCAACCGGGGGGCCCTTGTACCTCCCCAACCCTTCGGCAAATACATCAGGGAACAGGTCGTACAGCATGCCCCATTTATTTTCAGACATCCTGTTAATCCCAGAAATACCAATGCCCAATGGCTCAAACCAATCTAACCCTAGCAGGTTAACCCGGTCTCCCTCTGCAATCAGGAATGACAGTTTAACACATTTCCCCTTATACTCAACAGTAACAGAGTCCCGTCCGGCCAAGGGAATTCGGTTGCCCTGGAAGTCGGACACTCTGGTTCCCGCAGGCTGGAGCCGCCGCCGGCTTCGGTTCGGGAACAACTGGCGCCAGGACGCGGCAGAAATCACCGTCACGGACGATCCTGAGTCCACCTCCATTGTACAGGGTCGGCCGTCGAGGAGTGGAGTCACGGTGATCTTGCCCTGGCTGCTGGTGCGATTTACGGCCGATGCGCTCGACAAGGTCGCCGTCAACTGGCAGCTTGCTTCCGATGCTGAGGAACGGGTCTTGCCTTGGGTGCTGACTGGAGTGCCCCTCTGCGCTGACCGGTTGTTAGTTGAGGGATCCTTCTTTGCTGATCTGCAGACTCTGGCCAGATGACCACGCCGCCCACACGCTCTGCAGTCGACATCACGAGCCCAACAGGAGTCGCGCTGGTGTTTCCCGCCACAACCGGAGCAAGGCTTGACGTTGGTAGTCTTCGCTGGGGTCCGCTTGCCTCGAACCGCGTTGACGTCATCATCCGCGTCTTCGCCCTCGCTGTCTCGTTGAGCGTGTATACTGGGCTCTGCCACCCGCTGGCGGACCTCCTTCGTGGACTTCTCCGCTGCTTCCGCGGCCACGGCCTCTTCGTAGGCCACTGCCCAGGTCAGGGTGGTGCGGGCGAACAGCCTCTGTTGCAGCCTTTCATCTTTGAGACCGCAGACGAGACGGTCTCTGAGGGCTTCCTCCACGTTGTGGAAATTACATGGTCGTGCGGCTTTGCGAAGGGCCGCCACGAAATCTGCGATGGTCTCGCCTCCGGCCTGGTTCCGCTTGTAAAAAGCGTGCCGGCAGGCGATCTCCGACGGCTGTGGAGAATAGTGAGCCTTAAGCTTCTCGGTGATGTCAGTGTAAGTGACAGTCTTTATATCAGTTGGGGCCACCAACGACCTGGCTATGTCGAAGGTCCCCTTCCCGCAGGAACTCAGGAGGCACGCCCGTTTCTTGGCCTCGTCTGTAATGTCGTGTGTCTCCAGATGGAACTCGAACCTGGATAGGTAGGAGTCCCAGTCTTCTGAGGAGGGTTCGAAGCACTCGAACTTCTGGCTTCCAGCCATCGTGGGAGACTTGGGCACCGGAGCTGGTGGCGCCTCCGCCGGATCGGCTGCTGTGCTCTGCTCGCTTTCTTCCGAGTCCGAAGTGTGGATGTCCGCAGGGCTGCCTACCTGCTCTAACATCCCACCTTCGTCGCCAATTGTTAGATCGCACTAACAAAGGACTCTTAGAGTGATTCAGCAAGTGATTCAGCTTTATTGGAAGTAACGAACAAGCACTCAACTCAGTAAGAAACCAGAACAGATTAACATTGGGAGCTAGGCTCCTTTTAAACAATCCCGGGCTAATATAGCCACGCCTATTTACAATTAACAACCAATAAGATTGCATAGTTAACAACCAATGAGAGTCTTTCCCTCCCTGGAGAACTGTACAGTTCTGATTGGTCGCTGTGGAGGTCGACCAATAGCAATGTTCTTCAGAGGAGCCTTCATCCGGCTCAAGCTTAACATTGAATGCAAATGGGCCGATTCAAGTGAGGATTCCAATACATTACACCAAGAGTACAGAATTATCTCTTGCTGCCATATGGGGGAAGAGGTAGGTCTTGCAAAGAAGGAGAGAGAAGATTTGAGGAAGTGCAGCAAACCCCAAGTTGGCCTCGTAATCCTGGGGAATGTTGCACAAAGCAGCTACGTGAGCAGAAGTTAATGAGCAAAGGAGTTTTTTGTTATCTGCCTCGTTAATAGAGCAACTGTTTTGGAAACTTCTATTTACGGCAGCCCTTGGCCAATTAGCATTTTTTTTTTTTTTGCATAGTACCATTAATAAAAATGCAGGAGGAGGAGAAAATGGAGGAGGAAATTTTCTCTTCAAAGCATTTAGTGTTTTTTCCTGTCTTTGGGAAACAACAGAAATTGGAACGCACACACATCTGCCACCCGTTGATGCGAGGGAGGTTTGCCGTTCAGAAATCCCAATAGCATTTTTCTCACTGGCATGCCTTTCATGAACTGGAATGAGGTTTTAAGAGCAGAAGCTTGACTTCAGTTCATCTGCTAAGCCAAGGCAAACCAAGGCCCTTTATGCATGCACAGTTTACTTCTGATTTTCACTGAAGTCGAGTCGATTGGGGTTTACTTCCAACGCTGTGCCCGGACTCTGCACCTTTCTTTCCCCTCTGGTTTTCTATTGGGAATCGAGGAGTATATATTCTGCATACCAATGAGAAAACCCAGATAGTGCTGCGGGGTTGGTCTATCCTGATTGGTCAATTTTGCACTGGGCGTGTCTTTTGAAATAGGAGATTCTTAGAGCTGAATTTACTGTGAGGACCCCATTAGTGGTCCATCCCCATTGGTGTACAAGCTCCACCATTGGTTAGGTTTTCTATCTGTACATGGGGGGGGTGTTTAAAGGAGAATTCAGTCTAGCATTAGGACTTTAACGCTAATCTGGGATGGCTGGCAGGGAATGCTTTAAAAGTTTGGCAAGAGGTGGCGTGTGTTTGTGTACAATTAAAAGTTTGAAAAGATGCATGCCTCCAGGAGGAGATGCCGACTGCTTGGCCAAAGAGGCTGCTGTTCGGCAGCTTGTTGGAGGAGGTTCACAAGGGGGGAAGGTGGAGAGTCAATGCTTCGCAGCCTGAGCTCTCCCCCCACACACACCGGGTTATTTGGAAATGAGATGACAGGCAAAGCGACCCTAGACTTGCTTGGTGGTCTCCCACTCCTAACCCTGCTCAGCTTCAAGCTTGGACTAGGCTGCTCTCATGTGCCTAGTTCTGATGTGAATTGGGTCTGCAAGCACCTGGGAATTAAGATATGAGCATAAAAGTCCCAGAGCATACCTGTCAGCTGGCCACATGGGAGACATGAGGACTTTGTGATCCATGAATTCTCCTTCACCATCCCACTTTGATGCATTTTTTTTTACAGTTGGGTGGTGCCCCGTGAAAAAAAAATCCTAGCATGAATTTCTTGGCATTTTTGATCCTTCAGCATTCAGCTCTATCCTCTAGGAGATGGGTACAACTTGAGAGGGCATCAGTTTAAATATGAGTGCATGACCACATAGCCGGATGTGTCACACACTGTAGATGCTGAGTTATATTGTGAACGGTTGTTAATGTTCTGTGGGACAGTTCTGTTCTTCTAGTATACCTTTAGCAAATCTTATTTCTTACATTAAGGGAGGATAGGTTCGAATCATTTAGAATCACAGAGTTGGAAGAAGCCATAGAGGTCATCTAGTCCAACCCTTGGCTCAATGCAGGATCAGCCTAGAGCATCTCTGACAAGTTTCCGTCCAGCCGCTGCTTTAAAGACTGCCGGGGGGGCGGGGGGAAGCTCACTAGCTCCCAACACAGCGGATTCCACTGCTGAACTACTCTTACTGTAAAAAAAAACAAATTTCCTAATATCCAGCCAGTATCGTTCCACCTGTAATTTAAACCCATTATTATCCTCAGCTGCCAGCAGGAACAGCTCCCTGCCCTCTCCTCTAAGTGACAGCCTTTCAAATGCTTAAAGAGAGCAATCATGTTCCCCCTCAACCTCCTCTTCTCCAGACTAAACACTCCCAAGTCCCTCAGCCTTTCCACAGAGGGCTTAGCCCCCAGCCCCCCCCCCCCCATCGCCCTCCTCTGCAGTCTCTCCATCCTGTCCACATCCTTTTTGAAGTGAGGTCTCCAGAACTGCACACAGTACTCCCGGTGCGGCCTGACCAAGGCAGTGTACGGCAGGACTATGTCATCTTGCGATTTGGATGCTATGCCTCTGTTGATACACCTCAAGACCGCATTAGCCTTTTTTTGCCACATTACACACCGCTACCAAGAAGTGTCTTCCCCATCTAATATGTGTGCTTTTCCTTTTTGCCACCAAGGTATTGAAGAGTAAACCAAACCAGCAGACAGAAGAGAACTGTCCATGAGCTGAATTAACAGGGCGGGGTGGGGGTGGGGATTGAGACAGCGATCTGTCATAATGTAAATATGTTGTTACGAATACATCCCCCTTTTTTTCTATGACATGTCAGGCTGGCACATATCTCGTCTAGCACTAGTTCCCTTTGCTGGAAAGATTGTGGAACTAAAGGATCCTTTATCCACACTTGGTGGGAATGCGTCTATATTCGCGCTTTCTGGAAACAGATACTACAGGCCATAACATACTATACGGGTATTGAAGTCCCATTAGACCCAATGATTATCCTACTAAATCTATGGGCAGAAGATCAACTTCCTAAGATACGTAAAGATCTGATCCTAATTTTAATAACGGCAGCCAAAGCAGCCATAGCTCAACAATGGAAAAATAGGAATGCCCCCAACTTGGACCAGTGGCTAGACAAAGTATGGGACTACTTTACACTAGAAAAATTCACAGTATATACAAATAAATCAGTTGAGAGGAACTTGCTTCTTGACCCACTTGACAAATGGTTTCCTTTTCTAGAAAAGGTAGAAGCAGAAAAGATTATAGACACGAAATGGGCTTTATTCACTATTGAGTCAAGGCTAAATTAATCTATATTATAAGTGCTAACTAACTTCCGTATTTGTTCCCCTGTATTTAAGTTTATTTGTGTGTATTTTGCTCCGGTATAGAATCTACCCTTTTAATGTAATTGTGTTTCTTGGACTAACTGATCTTTGCAGATGTATAAACTTAGAAAACCTCAATAAAATGTTCTTTAAAAAATCTATGACATGTCAGAAGATTTATTTGTTTATTTATTCATTTATTTGCAAAAAATTATACCCCTCCTTTCTTCCTTCATTGGGCAGAATGAGGCATGTGTATTCTAAAATCATGAACCCTGAGCTCTCTTATTTCTTGAAACTTTTCATGGAGTCCTTTTTGACCAATGCCAGTTTTGTATTCCTCTCACCTTCTCCCATTTTTTCCAGCCCTTGGAGCAGAGGAGCCGGGCAATCACTCTGAACAAACCAAACAGCTCAGCGAAGCAGAAGAAGAGTTTGTCTATGGTACCACGTTAAAGGAAAATGAGACAGAGAGGAAGTGGGTAACCAACAGCACAAACACCCCCACAAGCTGGAGCTGGGGAATGATTGCTACCCCCCCTGGTGTCACTGTAAACACCAGCTCTGCCTCTGAAGGTAAAGCAGTACTTCAGAACGGAAAACAAGGTGGGTATTTCCACTACAGCTCTGAATACCAGTGGCAGGAGGCATCACTAGTGGAAGGCCTCATCCTCTGTGCCCTGGCTCTCCAGACGAACTGGTTGGCCACTGAATGAGACTGGTAGCTGGACCCGATGGACCACTGGTCTGATCCAGCTGGGCTTTTATGTTTTTAGAAGAGTTGAAGAGTAGGTTTTTATCCCCTGCTTTTCTCTACCCTGAGGAGTCTCAAAACAACTTACAATTGCCTTCCCTTCCTTTCTCTACAACACGCACCTTGTGAGGTCGTGGGACTGAGAGCAGTGTTCTCTCTAAGCTGAGTTTGTGTGAGCTGGCTCACAGTTTTTTAGCCTCCAGCTCACACATTTTTGTCTTAGCTCAGGAAGGATGGCTCCAGAGCAAACTAATTTATGCAGTAGCCAAATCGCTCTCTTACAACTTTAATGCCAGGAGCTCACGAAGTAGAATTTTTGTTCACAAGACTCCACAACTTAGAGGCTGAGAGAGTTCTGAGAGAATGGTGACTGGCCCAAGGTCACCCAGCAGGCTTCATGTGCAAGAGGAGTGGAAAATCAACCCCCATTCTCCGGATTAGAATCCGCCGCTACACTACCCTGGCTCTCACCATGCTGCCTTTAACCACAAGGCTGTTGGTGCACCACAGAGCTTACACATCAGTAACGTAACTCCAGTTTTGTTAATCGATTCTTTTTTTAAATTAGACACATAAGATGGAAAGTGAAAAAACATTTTTTCCTTTCCCCCGTTTTTTGGCACATTTTATTTGACACCTGAATGACTGATGCTGCATCAGCTAAGAAAAAAAATCTTCCATTGGCAGACAGCCTTACCCATTTTACTAGTTTTTAAAAGCACTATATTTTCTATGTTGCCCATAGAAACTATGGGACGTACTTGTTCGCATTTTACCCTTCCCCTTGCTCTCTTTAAGTATTTGAAAGGCTGTCCCTGAGAGGAGGGCAGGGAGCTGTTCCTGTTGGCAGCAATAAAGGGTTTAAATTAGGAGCAGAAGGGAACCTGCTGGATATTAAGGATTTTTTTTTTTTTTACAGTAAGAGTTGTTCAGTAGTGGAACTGGCTGCCTAGGGAGGTGGTGAGCTCCCCCTCGCTGGCAGTCTTCAAGCAGAGGCTGGGCGAACACTTGTCAGGGATGCTCTAGGCTAACCCTGCATTGAGCAGGCGGTTGGGCTAGATGGCCTGTATGGCCTCTTCCAACTCTAGGATTCTACAATTCTATAGCCCAATGAGTTCAATGGCATTCATAGTTCTTCCCTCCTCCATTTTACCTTCACAACCCTATAAAGTAGGTCAGGCTGGGCCAGAGAAAGAAGTAGAAGGAGGGACTATGGCTCAGTGGCACAGCATCTGCTTGGCATACAGGAGGTCCCAGGTTCAATCCCCAGTATCGCCAGTTTAAAAAAAAAAATCTAGCAGTAGGTGATGTGAAAGACCCCTGCTTGAGACTCTGGAGAGCTGCTGCCAGTCTGAGTAGACAATACTGAACTTGACGGACCAAGGGTCTGATTTAGGCTTGCCAAGTCCCCCCAGGGGGCGGGGAAACCCCCGCCCCAGAGGCCCATTCCCCCCCGCCCCAGCGTGTGCGTCACCAGGAAGTGACATTATGATGCCAGGTACGCTGGGGGCGGGGCCAGGGTCATCCGAGGGCTCCAGCCACAGACCGAGAGTCCCCCGGTAAGAAGATTTTTCCACTTGGCAACCCTAGTCTGATTCGGTATAAGGCAGTTTCATGTGAGAAATTGGCTCTAGGTCACCCAGCAAGTGTCATGGCAAAGAGTGGATCTGAACCAAACTCTTCCCAGTATTAGCCCAACTCTAACCAATGTTAAGCCTGTTGAGCCTGTGGGCACCCTTGGAATGTTGATAGTTTTGATAATATCGAGTGTGTGCCAAGACAAAGTGGATGCCATGGCAGCAGGACGCTCCAACCACAAAATGGCTGTCATGAGGGCCAATCACAAAACCTTGGGAGGTTCCAGACCGAGAATCCTCCTTTGATGGAGGCACATATTTCCAAAGGGGTGCTCAGTACAGACACAAAATCAACACCTCCAGAGCTCTTCTGAGGCACCTCCAGCTCCAGTGAGTGGAGCTTAGTGCTGCCATTTTGAAGGTGGAATTTAGCTGCCCCACTGGATTTACTGTGGACAGAGTTTCCATGTGGAGGATCTGTGTATGGCCACCATCACACATTCCCTCTACTGCAGAACAAAGTAAGTATTTCCTTTGCTCAGGCTTGAGAAAGGCATATCATGTGAAAATTCCCTCAAAAAGCAGAGGCACACTGTGGTTCCATCATTGGAGAAAAATCCTCATGTGGAAACAGCCTCGAACAGTGAAATGGAGCTTCTATGTCCTGAGGCAGTATATCTGTGAATACTAAATGTTGGGGGTATACAACAGGGAAGGACTGTTGCCTTCAAGTCTTGTTTATGGACTTCCCAAAAGCACCTGGCTAGTCACTCTTTGGAACAGTATACTGGACTGGAAGATGAACCCTTGGCCTAATCCCTGAGGGCTCTTATGTTTGCCTAATGTCCCAAGGATTAACCAGAATTTTTCTACATTTGCTCACAGTAGCAGCCCCCATTCTCCCAGGGCATTGCAGTACTACATTATTTCTGGTAAAAACAAAAAACAAAAACCACCACCTGGAATGACATGGGGTAGCTCTAGGAATCAATCACTGGAAACTCTATGGCTTCACCACAGAATTCCAATGCTTCCTAGAGGTACCTATGTCACTTCTAGTTTCTTACCAGATGTGGCACAGCAGCTGTGGCACCATCCATACCCCCTCACACTACCATCCCACTGGTTGCTGGGCACTGCCTGGCAACCCTAGCTCTTAGGGACATTTTCATCATACTAACTCTCTTCATTTTCCCCTCAAGAAAGACTGCCAAAGGCAACCGTCACCATCAGCTCTATGAATGGGACCTGCAACGTCACTTTGTACTGCTCCAATACAGGAGGCGGAGAGAATGTGACTTATGCCTGGTCATTCTCCCATGAGAGTGTGGTACTTTCTCAAGAGCAAACCCTACATATCACCCAAAAGCCCGAAGACGGTTCTTTGAACTACACCTGCACAGTACGGGACACGGAGAGTGAAAACTCTGGCACAGTTTCCCTGATTGGTCACTGCCACGGTGAGTCCACTGCATGCTCTTATAATTATAAGTTACAAGAGGGGGACCCGCGATACTCACGGGGGGGAGAAGAGCTCCGTCTCCTCCATCCCCACCCTCGATCTCCCCGAGGTGGCGGGGGCGGCGGCAGCGGCGGTGTCCCCCCCGCCCGCCTGCTTTGAGGCCGGTCTTCCCC
>NW_015166477.1:300757-319043 GCF_001447785.1 Gekko japonicus | reverse complement strand
CTCCGGGGAGGCGGTGGTGGCGGCAGCGAGTCCTCTCTTCCCCGCGCGCCCGCCGGCTCTGGGGAGGAGGCGGCGGCGGCAGCAAGGCCTCTCTTCCCCGCTCGCTCGCTCTGGGGAGGAGGCGGTGGCGGCAGCGAGGCCTCTCTTCCCCCCCGCCCGCCGGCTCCGGGGAGGAGGAGGCGGCGGCAGCGAGGCCTCTCTTCCCGCCCGCCCGCCGGCTCTAGGGAGGCGGCGGCGGCAGCGAGGCCTCTCTTCCCCGCTCGCCTGCCCGCCCGCTCGCTCACGCCGGCTCCGAGGAGGAGGAGGCGGTGGCAGCGTTCGCAGAGCGTCTCCTGCACACGCGCAGGAGACGCTCTTGCACTTTTGGGGGGAATTAAACTTCCCCCCGAAATTTTTTTTAACTTTTTGTGCACACATGGGGACTGGCCCACGTGTGCACAAAACTCCCCCGGCCCCCCAGGTGCCCCCGAAGTGCAGATTTAGATATCCGCACTCCGGGGGCAACTTCAGCATTAGTATAAGGATAAGCATGGCCCACCTTATGACAAACAATGAAGGTTTTGCTTCCACATGGGGACAATTCTCCATTGTGCTCTGATTGCTGCTGCTTCTTGGCTGATCTTGTCACATCTTGGAACTTAAAGAGGATCAGCCCTGGTTAGTACTTGGATGGGAGACCACCAAGGAAATGTAAGGCTGTTGTGTGGAGGCAAACAATGGCAAACCACCTCTGTTTGTCTCTTCCCTTGAAAACCCTACAGGGTCAGCATAAGTCAACTGCGACTTGATGGGGGGGGGGGAATGTAGAAAAAGCCCAGCAGGAACTCATTAGCATAATAGGCCACACCCAACAGAAATTCATTTGCTTATTAGGACACACACCCCTGACAGCACAGCTCATTAGCATATTAGGCCACACACCCCATGTTCGCAGAAGTGTGGTCATCCAGACACACCCACCTTTTGCTTCTTATTCTGTTTACCCTGTTTGTTGTCAAAACCCAGGGGGTTTTTTTGTAGCAGGGACTCCTTTGCATGTTAGGCCACACACCCCTAATGTAGCCAGTTCTAATGAGTTCTTGCTGTTGGGTGTGGCCTATTATGCTAATGAGTTCCTGCTGGGTGTGGCCAACTCGGGAGCCAGCCGGAACTCCGTTCCTGTGCGTTCCTGCCCAAAAATAGCCCTGTGTTTCCTACATCCACCCATTGTTTCACCCTCTCTTTTCCACCAGTGAGCTTTTTGGTTTTTTAAGAGTTGTTATTGGTCGCTTGCATATCACTATCGTATGTTAAAACTACAGCAGTATTTTTACCATCGGTAATTCTCAAGAATTGGCAAAATGCTCATCAACCGTGTGGGTGGATGGTGGGAGGGAAGGGAAATGGTGCTAGATAAGGTGCTGGATGTGGGCAAGTAAGTGAGGAAACACACACCTTCTCTTACCCACTTTCCCCTATCCACTTTGTGTACTATCTTGCACCAACAAAGCAGGCTTGAGGCAAACCACAGAAGAGCCAAAGACAACTCAGAAACTTGATAGAAACAGAGTGATGTTGTGTGCAAGCCCAATTTAAACCCACTACAGTTTTGGAGGAAATGTTGAAAGAAGAGCTCCATGCGAAAGCGGCCCAAATGTTTATATATAATATTTTTTAAATCTATCCGTTACCTGTTTTGTTTTGCCAATTAACATCATTTCTCCACTTTAAAAAAAGCATTGGCTGTGCTACTGTGATGTAATGGAATGTTCATGCATGTGACACCCTTTGCTTTACAGCTTTGGCCCTCTTGACATTTAATACATGGTCTCTTCGACCAAATGTGGAGGCTACTTTGCATTAAAAGGTTCCAACTCGCCTTGTAAATTACATATAAACTCTATGGTTCTATGCTCAACATTTTTTCTTTTTTTAAAAAAAAAACAATTTATTAGGATATATTTAGACATATTGACATATATTTTAAATTCAACGTTACAATCCTAACCTATATCCTACCCCCCCCACCCTTTCCCCCACAACTGGCCTCCAGCAGTGCTCCGACCTCCAGCCCCAAACTTTAACTTTCAATTTTCCCAACTCCACTTTTTCTACAGGTAACAGTTACTTAAAATACAATCAAATAATTCTTATTCCGATTTTCAATAATTGTCAAAACAAAACAAAGTATCTTTTACATCACTGTTCTTTTCCAAATATTCTTTAAAATCTTTCCAGTCCTCAAAGAAATCTTCTGCCTCCATGTCTTTCAATTTTCGTGTCATTTTGTCCATTTCTACCAAAAAAAGTAGTTTTCTTATCCAATCATTAACTTCTGGTATCTGTTCTTGCTTCCAATATTGGGCATATGTCATTCTTGCAGCAGTAATCATATACCACATTAAAGTTCTTTTCGCAATATTAACTTCTTCCATTTTTAGTCCCAATAAAAGAATTTCTGGTTCTTTTTTAAATGTACACTTTGTAATTTTCTCCATTTCCGCATGAATCTCAGCCCAAAAGTTCTTAGCTTTTTCACAAGTCCACCACATGTGATAAAACGAGCCTTCACTTTTTTTACATTTCCATCATTTACTAGACATATCAGTATTCATATTAGCAATCTTTTTAGGTGTCATATACCATCTGTACATCATCTTGTAACAATTTTCTTTTAAGTTAACACAAGTTGACAATTTGAATGCTTTTTCCCATAAAAATTCCCATGATGACATTGTTATTTCTTTATTCATATTAATAGCCCATTTTATCATTTGTTCTTTTACCACCTCATCTTCAGTATACCATTGTAACAACACTTTATACATTTTTGAAATTACTTTTTTCTCCCCTTCAAACCATACCCTCTCTATTTCATTCATTTTTTCTCTAAAGCCATATACTTTTTTATCTTTCTTTAAAAAATCATTAATTTGTCTATATTGAAGCCAACCATATTTCACAGTCATTTCTTCATGTTCCCTCATTACAAAGTTTTTCCCCTCAATTTTCAATAAATCTCTATATTGTACCCAATTTCCCCCCTTATGAACAGTGAATGGTGTTATAACTTCTGCAGGGACAATCCAAAGAGGTCTCTCATCCGAAAAGTACCTCCTATATTTATTCCATGTATCATATAGATTCCTCCTAATATAATGGTGCTTAAAGAAACCATCAACTTTCTGTTTATCATACCACAAATATGCATGCCACCCAAATTTACAATCGTGGCCTTCCAGTGCCAAAAGCTTTATGTTACTAAGTGTAACCCATTGTTGCAGCCATGTCAGACAAACCGCTTCGTGGTACAATCTAAATTTCGGCAATTGAAAACCCCCTCTGTCTTTCGCATCCTGTAAAATTTTCTGTTTAATTCTGGGTTTTCTTCCTGCCCATACAAATTTTGAGATCTCTTTTTGCCACCTTTGGAAAAATTTTGCATCTTTTTGGGATCGTTTGAAACAAAAACATCAATCTTGGTAATACATTCATTTTAACTACAGAAATTCTTCCCATCAACGACAAGTTCAATGTATTCCATTTCTCAATATCCTGTTGAATTTTTATCCAAAGTTTTTCATAATTATTTTTGTATAAATCCATATTTTTCATTGTTAAATCTACTCCCAAATACTTAGTTTTTTTCACCACTTCACATTGAGTTATGTCCTGTAAGTCTTTTCTTCTCTTTTCTGACATATTCTTACACAACACCTTTGATTTTTCTTTATTCAAGTAGAAGCCCGCTAGATCTCCAAATTCTTTTATTTTATCCAATAATACTGGCATTTTTTCCAAGGGTTCTTCAATAATAAACATTACATCATCCGCAAAGGCTCTATACTTGTATGAAAAACCCTTAATATTCAAGCCTTGTATCCTTTTATCTTGTTTGATTTGTTTCAGTAAAACCTCCAAAATCCAAATAAACAGTAACGGGGACAGCGGACATCCTTGCCTTGTCCCCTTTTGTACTTTAAAAGGCTCAGTCAATTCCATATTAACAATTAATGCTGCTTTTTGCTCTGTATATATAGCCTCGATACAATTTCGAAATTGTTCTCCAACCTCCAATTTGTCCAAAACTAAATACATAAAGTCTCAATTTAAATTATCAAAAGCTTTTTCGGCATCTGCAAAGAGAAAGGCTACTTCTTTTTCTGGATGTTTTTCATAGTATTGAATAGCATCAATTACAACTCTCATGTTATCCCTAATTTGTCTATTGGGCAAAAAGCCAGCCTGATCTTCATCAATCACTCTTGAAAGATACAACTTAAGTCTTTCCGAAATAATTTTGGCAAACAATTTATAATCCGTATTTAAAAGAGAAATTGGACGATAATTTTTAACCTTCGTTAAATCCTGTGATTCTTTCGGTATAAGCGAAATGTTTGCTTCTTTCCAAGATGCAGGTATTCTTTTAGATTCCCTTATGTCATTCACCAGAAGTTCTAATTTTGGGATAAGCTCCGTCTTCCATTTTTTATAATATTTCACTGTATATCCATCAGAACCTGGAGCCTTTCCCAACTTAGCCTCCGATATCGCCATATCCACTTCTTCTTTGGTAATTGGTTTGTTTAATAAATCTTTACTTTCTGCCGACACCTTTTTGATTTGAAATCTTTCCAAATACCTCTTAATTTTCTCTTTATCAATATTTCTCTTCACAAACAGGTTCGCGTAGTACTTAAAAAATTCTCTTTTAATTGCACTATTATCCGTAATTTCCATACCTCGTTCCACAATCTTCGTAATGAATTTGTTTTCTCTTCTCTTTTTCAATTGCCATGCCAAATATTTTCCTGGTTTATTTGCCCCTTCAAAGGATTTTTGCTGTAATTTCTTCAAGTTCCAGTAAATCTCTTGATTCAGAATTACATCCAGTTGTTCTCTCAAAATTTGTAAGTCTCTTATTATTTTTTTCTTTCCTGGTCTCTTTTTCAAGTCTTTCTCTTTTAACTTAATTTTTTCCAGAATTGCAGCTTGTTGTGCCTGCTTCTTTTTCTTTTCTTTAGTATTCAAAGAGATCAACAATCCTCTCATCACCACTTTGTATGTATCCCATACAGTTTGAGCAGGCATGTCCGGAGTTGAGTTTACTTGAAAAAAGCTTTCTGTTTCTTTCTTCAAAGTGTCTAAAACTTCTTTCTGATCTAGCAAGTCCTCATTTAATCTCCATCTCGGTGTTCTGTGTCCTTCCTTTATTCTCCACAAGATAGGGTTATGATCTGAATGGATCCTAGGAAGAGTTTCACACAGTTTTGTCTTCAATATCAAATCTCCTGTCACCCACATCATGTCGATTCGAGAAAAAGAGTCATGTCTGTTTGAAAAGTAAGTAAAGTCCTTTACCGTTGGGTTTAGAGTTCTCCACACATCTTGCAATTTTTCCTGTTCGATCAATTTAAAGAAAGTCTTGGGCAGTTTACCTATTTTCTCTTCAGTTCTCTTCGTTTGCCTATCAATTTTATTATTAACTGTCCCATTAAAGTCTCCTGCCAAAACGATTTGTTCATATGTAACTTGGTCCAATTCTTGTGTCAACTCCTGAAAAAAATTATCTTTTGCTCCATTTGGTGCATAAATGTTAACAATAAGTACTTTTTTCTGTTGCAAATTCACTTCCACTGCAATGTATCTTCCATCTTTATCTTTAATATTTCTTTTGGTTCCAATTCCGGTTTAACAGAAATCACCGTTCCTTTTTTCTTTTTGGTTATGAGTGAAGAGAACACTTGTCCCAATTTTACAGCTTCAAGATATTTACAGTCTTGGTTTCTGATATGAGTCTCTTGTAGACAAATCACACTACATTTTTGTTTAGCCAACCAGTGTTTTATAGTTTTTCTTTTATTAGGGGAATTAATCCCATTGACATTCCAAGATATGACCTTGCACTCCATCATGCTTCTTGTTCCTTATCACCAAAGTCTTTACTATTTGCGTACATGAATTCCACCATCTGTCCTGAACTCTTAATGGTATGTCTTAAACTCTGATGTTCAAAACTCACTCCTTGTGGGAGCTCCCACCTGTATTTAATCTTCAGTGCTCTCAGTTTCTCTGTTAATTTTTTGTACTTTTCCCGGTCTTGCAACACAACTCTGGGGAGCTCCTTCATCACCATTATCTTATTTCCCTCCATTTCAAAAGGTTCAACAAACTGTTTTCTCATAATTATCTCATGCATGCGCTTGGTCAACAATTGTACTATTACATCTCTTGGAAGATTACTTCGTTGTGCAATCGCCGAATTAACTCTGTAGATCAAATCAAAGTGATACTCTATATCATCCGCATCATCTTTCAGGTATTCTGCAAAGGCTTTAATTACTCTGTTTCTTATATCATCCTGTACTTCTTCTTTTATACCTCTCAATCTGATGTGGGTCTGCATAGCTCTACAATCCACCATAACATCCAATCTTTTATTTTCTTTTACCACTGTATCGACTTTCAGGTCGACATCCTGCATTTTTTGCTCAATTTCAGAAGATTTCTGTGAGATATTCTGCATTTCTTTTTTCAGTTCCCCTACTTCTTTTTCCAATATCGCTCCCACCTCTTTCTGCATCTCCACTAATGACTCCTTCACCTGTTTGCCCATTTCTTGAATAGCATCAGTCATTCTTTGTTCCATGGCCTCCATGGCTGCCTGTAGTTCTTTCTCTTTCTTTGTTGATGCCATCTTCGGTGATGCGAAGGATGCAGCTCTTTGTCTCCCACGTAGCTCCGTCGTTTTCTCCGTTTCTGAATCCACTTATATAATTTAATAGGTCTTAATTTGCTTATTCGAATTCACGTATTTTCGCTGGTACAAAACCTCCTTTTCACTTATAAAAAGTCAAATTAAGTTTTAGTCCTCCTCAAAATGTCGGGCGATCTTTCTCTATGGTTTCTAAGTGTAGAGTAGGTCAATTTTGCTTACTTCCTGTTCTCCACCATCTTGTTCCGCTCTCCTACTTCCTGTGCGCTTCTTCAGTCGTCCCCCTCACCAATCCGGGTCCGACGCTCTTTTCGCTCCGATGTACTTCCTCTCAAGACGATCCCGTCTAGACAAACTCTTGGTGGTTCGCTTGTACGTCACTTCCGCTTCTTTGTGCTCCGTCACCACCCCACTGTTTGAGAGCCGGTAACTTTCCAACCACAGGAATGCAAAACAAAGTTCTTTTTCTTCAGTTTTTACGCTTTTTACAGCACTTCTGGAAATTTCTTTAACTTAGTTCAGCTTGTATGATCTACTAAACTTATCCGGTTCACTCCAACAATTTTTCAAGCTCCGTCCGGTAAGTAAATTTAATCTTGTTACCTTGTTTGTTCATCAATCTTCACACTGCTTCGATTAGTCCAAATTCCTTCTCCTTATACACCACGAAGCCGGGGAATGGCCACTCTATGCTGATTACTCAGCTCGAAAAGCTCCTTTAGAGATGTAAAACAACGCCCGTTCCGAGATAGAAGATCAAAGCCACTCACAAGCTTCCTCCGAAGCTTGTTAGTGCCAATCTCAACTTTCTCTGGGGTCTTGCTGTTTGCCAGACTCCCCCCCCCCGCCTGGGGAGGGTTGCGTTGGGCTATGCGATTAGCCCAAACTGTCAGAAGGAGCCTTCGCCCACTCTGAGCGATTTCAGAGTGTGTCAAATCGCCATTTTGCCCGACCGGAAGCCCATCCTCAATGTTTTTTCTTTAACAACTTTTAAGTCCTGGACAGGTGGAAATTTATCTGTGAAGTTCTGTACCTTCCCGCAAATAGCAGTCTAAAGAGAGCATTTCTGAATTTAAAAATGAAGGGGAACACAAGAGAAAACTATGGACCCCTCATACCTTTACTTCTGCTGGTGGAAAAGCCATTTGGGGAGGATGGTTTTGAGCTGGAAAAGGACTGAAGACCCATCCAAGCCAGCTGTGAATTAAAAACCAGAGGTGGGAGAAGAAGACTCAAAGAACTCACATATAATGTATGGACAAACTTGCATTCAGGTTTTATTTGGGCAAAGTTTCCATGGATATGGCTTTAACTACCGATGAGTACTTTGAACTACACCTGCAAAGTAGAGGAGAACATTGGAGAACATTGCATGATGTCACAGCAGCTCAGCCAGTATAATTACACTGACTTTCATACCACCAGGGCTTGTTTTGTAGAAAAAGCCCAGCAGGAACTACTTAGCATAACAGGCCACACCCAACAGCAGAAACTCATTAGCATAGTAGGCCACACCCCTGAGAGCACAGCATATTAGGCAACACCCCCATGTCACCAGAAGTGTTGTCATCCAGCCACACCCACCTTTTGCTTCTTATTCTGTTTACCTTGTTTGTTATCAAAACCCAGGGCTTTTTTGTAGCAGGAACTCCTTTGCATGTTAGACCACACACCCCGAATGCAGCCAGTCCTAATGAGTTTCTGCTGTTGGGTGTGGCCTATTATGCTAATGAGTTCCTGCTGGGTGTGGCTAACTCAGGAGCCAGCCAGAACTCCATTCCTGTGCGTTCCTGCCCAAAAATAGCCCTGCATACCACCATTTCACAGCTGTGTTGTCCTCAAGCTGATACTGAACATCACATTTCAGCATGACAGTTATTCACTGATATGAAAGTGTTGCGTAGTGAAAATGTACTCAGATGTTTACAAGTATACTCACAGTGTCCAGCAAATATTGTGACCAAAAAATGCCAGGTGCAAAATATAACCCTTTGGAAATTTGGCCAATTCATTCTTTCTTGTTCCATCACAGATGCTCCTCTCCTAAGTCAACAGTTCTCGGCATCCATTTATGCTAAGTATTGGGTTCCACCATTAATTGTTCTTGTGGTGCTGCTCATCCTGTTCTTCATGTACAGACGAAAGAGAGGAAGAGGTGAGATACTTTTGCCATTCATTTCATTACTAAGGAATATTATATGAAGGAAGTTCTCACTCCTCCACATGCAGCTGCTGGAGTGACCTTGGGTCAGTCACAAGTTCTTTCAGAGCTGTTCTCTTAAGGGCAGTCCTCAAGAGAGCTCTCTCAGTCCCACCTACCTCACAGGGTGTCTGTTGTGGAGAGGGAAAAGAGATTGTAAGCCGCTCTAAGACTTCTTTGGGTAGTGAAGGGCGGGGTCTCAATCCAATCTTCTCCTCTAGAAAATAATTACTATTCCTTAACATCACAGACTTTTGGCATCCCTTATGATGGGAAAAGGCCATAGGGCAGATACTTTGCATGCAGAAGTCCCCACTTCATGCTTTAATTAAAAGGAACTCCGATAGAACCCTGGCTAGTAATATGATGTCAGTTCAAGAGTATTTTCTATGAGGGTTGATCATTGCAAACATTAATCTGCATTGGCCCCGGTCACACGGGCCGGATAACCCCGGGGGGAGGCGTGGCTAATTGTCCCGGAGGAAACTAATGCGCGGCCACCTGAGCACACGTCCCGGTCGAGGTCCCGTGGTTAGGGGGGAGATGCCGACCAGATGGGTATCCTGCAGTGTGGCACAGAAACCGTGCCGCGCGATCGCACTAGCAATCGCTCTTTGTGCGCATGCGCTGTTGCGCAACCTGCGGAGACTTGGGAGACAAAAAACCCCTTGTGTGCAACAAACAGTGGCGGGCACGGATGCCACATAAGTCCACCGGAAATGCAATCAGACGCCCCGCGGCTTCTGGAATCTAGTACCTCGGAGGTACTAGTTTTTTACTCCGCATCTTCGGCGGGAAGCCTCAGGTTAGCCAAGGGAGCTCTACGCTTCCCAGATGTTGCGGTGTGATCGCGCCCGGAAAATCTGCCTACCATCCATATCGTCAACGCGGCAAATGCTCTGTGTAACCGCAGCCATTGTATTGCATGGTGCAAATGGCTTTTTTAAACATTCCCCAGAGCTCTAGAGGTTTCTTATAAGTCATTGCAAGCTTGCTAAAGGAAGTTGTAGAAGCCATTATTTTGAAGTAGAACAATTGCTCCATAGATGGCTAGATAGTCCCCATTTTTTTCCAGACAGTTTGAAATCTGGACCCTATAGCCAGCCAATATTGAAAGCCACAGCAAACCTCAATGGAATTGTTGAAATGGATTCCTGAGGTGGCAAAGTACCAACAGCATGCCATGGTATCTCTCATAAATGAATAACGATGTCACATGAAAACAGAAATCTCCCTGTGATGCTTGTATCTAATAGTCCAGACCTGAGTCCCTTGAGAGGAGCTGCTTGTTAGAGGGTACAGTGCTGGGTCAAATGGACCGGCATTCTGGTTCAGATTCTGCATTGGTAGTTTCCACTGGTTTAGGGCCACTCCCACACCATCTCCTCAGAAGATGTCCACACCTCTTTCAGTTTCACTGTCCTACTGCACTGGTTTATTTTCTGCTGTCTGCACCGCCGGCATACCAGGATGTGGTTTGAACGGCTCTTAGCCCTCCCGTCTCTTGATTCGCAAGAACACAATTGATTCAACCACTTTCCACCAGGTGGCGCACTTCTTTCATCAAACCCCCCCACCCCACACCTCTTTTTGTGTGCTTGTTCCCCCCCCCCCGTGTACTCATTGTTCTGTGTTTCCCCATTTTTATTTTTTGTTCGGACCCATTTGGGCCAAAATCGCTGAAGCCTCTGAGCCTCCCTTTTTACCTCTCTATGCTAACTTGAAACTACTATAAGAGCAGCATTAAACCAGAAGACTTAACAGCAACACGGGACTGATTCAAAAATGCATATGCAGAAGTGGCCACTTTTTGTGCCTTGTGCACAATTGTTCCTAAGGTCAGTGAGGACTCAGTGAAGGAGGAGCTTTAAAGGGCACAATTGACCGCCTGGCTTTTTATTGATTCCAGCCTCTTCTACTGGATGTAGATAGCCTCCATTTTATCTTCACAACAAGCCTGCAAGGTAGAATAGGCTGAGTGTGTGTGACTGGCCCCAGGTCATCTAGCGAGTCTCAGTGGCAGAGCGGGGGATTCAGACGTGAGTCTCCAAGATCCTAGTCCAGCACTGTAAGCACTACACTACACTGGTTGTCCATGGCAAACAATCCCTTGCCTTTGTGTTGGATTCTAGGCCACCCACTTGTAGGAACGATGGGTGCTTTTTGCCATCTTACCTCTTGCAGAATATTTGAATGATACACCATATCTTACATACCTTTATGCGTGGGACTCTTTGTGGTGATCAGTGCCGGACCCAGGAGACCCAGGTTCAAGTCCCCATCCTTCCTTGAAGCATGCTGGGTCATCTTGGGCTAGTCACTCAACCTCATTTTCACCTACCTCACGGCTGTTGTGAGGATTAAATGGGGGAAGGGAGAATCCTATAGCACACACGTTTTCCATGCTGAAGGTACCAGCTTCAGTCCCTGGTATTTCCAGATAGTCAGCATTGGTCTGAGACCCCGGAGAGCTGCTTTCAGTAAGAGTGAGCAATGCTGAGCAAGATGGACCTTTGGCCTAACTCCATATAAAGCATCTTCCTATAATCATACAAAGCTTCTGGCAGGCTGACCACTAAATAGATTATCCCAGGTGTGTCGAGGCCTTAAAAATTAGAAGCAATCGACAAACGTCGGAGATTATCTCTATGCTACTGATGGCTGCCAAGAACTTAATAGCATTGAACTGGAAAGTAAAGAAGATCCCCACAATAACCCAATGGAGAGCAAGAATTTGGGACATGATTGTCACTGATAAAATCGCAATGCAACTAATATCGCAAGACAATCCTAACATCAACAATAACTTTATGGAAAAATGGTTTGTTTTCTTTGAATACATTGCAAATTGCCAACCACAGAGATTCAAATTACCGCAGAAATATAAGGACTTTGCTTTATATTAGTGTTACAATTGTTGATCTGTAAGTTTATGAAAGTTTAGAAGTAAGTTGATTAATGGTTGGGTTTTTTATGGATATTATTGTTTATAAAAAAATTAATTAAAAAGTTAATTGCAAAAAAAAAAATTAGAAGCAATCCACTTTTAGATCTCTGGACTAGAAACCTGACTGTTATTGGAAGATGTAGACACGTAAAGGGAATTTATTCTCCATGTTAATGTAAATTAATACCTCCCTCTTTTTTCTTGGACACAGTGAGCCTCAGCAGGACGGTATCCATCAATGAATCTTCAGGTACGAAGAGATGCAAGTAATGCCTATTGCAGTACTGGGGTATAAAACAGTCATAAATTTATACAGTAAATAGTGGAGATGCGTGTTCAAGCAGGGCCGAGCCAGACTTCCTTTCAAGGTTGCTCTCTGGGAGTTGCCAACCTCCAGGTGGGGCCTGCAGATCTCCTGGTGTGACAACCAATGTTCCCTCTAAGCTGTGGAGTCTTGTGAGCAAAAATTCTGCTTTGTGAGCTACTAGCATTAAAGTTGTGAGTGAACCAATTGGCTACTGCATAAATTAGTTTGCTCTGGAGCCATCCTTCCTGAGCTAAGACAAAAATGTGTGAGCTGGATGCTAAAAAGCTGTGGGCTGGCTCACACTAACTCAGCTTAGAGGGAGCAGTGGTTACAACCAACCTCCAGACAACAGAGAACAGTTTCCCTGGGGGGGAAATGGCAGCTTTGACATGTGGACTCTTCCTCCCCAAACTCTGTCCTCCCCAGGTTCTGCCCCCCCCCAAATATCTAGGTATTTCACGACCCAAAGTTGGCAACCCTATTGGACTCCCGTATTTCCATTTGAGGCTTCAAAGAAATTTACAGAGTCAATGATTTTTTTTCCCACAATGAAAAATGACTTCTAGAGCAAAGGTCCCCAACCTTTTATGGCCCTGAAGGCACATTTAGGATTCTGGCACGGCATAATGAACACAGCAGCAAAATCGCTGCCAGAAAATGGCTGCCACAGCAGGTGAAGCCAGCCTCATAATGACTGCCACCAAGGGTGTAGACTTTCCAATTTCCCGGGGGGGGCTGGGGCTGGGCCAGAGGCATTGCTGTGCTAGGAGCAAGGGTGACTCCCGGGGGAGGCTGAGCACTTTCCTGAAAATTTCGGCGGGGGCTGAAGCCCCGCCGCCCCCACGAAGATTACGCCTATGACTGCCACAGCTTAACAGTGCAGATCCTTGTGCTGTGGTGGCAGCTGCTACCAAAGCAGCATTTAAAAAAAAAAAAAAAGTATGCACAGCCAATGAAATCTCCACTAGCCGGTCAGAAGTCTTGCTGGGCAAAAGCCCTACCTGGCCCCGCCCACTTCCTAAAAAAACACGATGGGCACCAGAAAAGGTGTCAACGGGCGCCATGGTGCCCACAGGTACCACGTTGGGGACCTCTGTTCTAGAGACCTCTTACCGAGGGCTTTTCCACATGGCAACAGTGTCCTGAAGAAGATCAGGCCACATAACCCATGTGGAAAACAGAACCTACTTATTAGGTCTGGGAATGGATGGTATCAGAAAGTTACAAGCTGGGTAAGAGCAGTTAATTTTTAAGTTCAGTGGCTTCTTTTGGTCCTGTGATGATCACCTTTCTTAAAAAACATCCTGAAGTCAGGGGTCATTTCGTAGAAAAAGAGATGCAGGAGCTCATTAGCATAACTCATTTGCATATGCCACGCCCCCTGACATCACTGGAAGTGCGTCAGAAGGCAACACTCACCACTCAGGCTCCACTGGACTGTTTTGGATTGCTAGCTACTGGGGGGGGGGATGCGCAGATCTGCCCTCACAGAGGAGGGAGAGCTTGGACCTGAAGCCGAGATGGTGGGGGCTCTGCAACTTACCTGGCTGCTTCTTGCTCCTCAGGCCCAACTGAGGGCTGGGGGAGCAAGGGGTGGGGCTTGTTGCATGTGCCCGCCCCCTGGGCTCCTTACTGCCGGAGCTCTGCTCCTGTGCGCTCCCGCAGGAAATGACCCCTGCTTGAAGTTATACCCTTTTAGCACATCGACATGTAGAGAGCCCTTGTTTAAGAATCATTTAGGATTAAGGGCAATGTCTGATCTTAGAAAATCTATCATGAGTCAGAAGGAATCATCGATGGGATGAAATGGATAGAGCTTGGAGCTGGGAAGACATTTTCTACCATTAATATTTTTAAACCAAATGTTTTCCTAGTCAAAGCTCTTACTGTTTGCCTGGAAGCTGTCAGAAAAAAAGAAATTGTAATGCCTTTAAAAAATAAAATAAAAAACAGGTGGGAAGATTGCCCTGCCCCCCCACTCCAGTGTACCTAGCATTCAGCTCTACTAAGCATCTATCTAGTGAATTCTAAAATTTTCAAAACTTTGCATGTAAATTCTCTCAGGAATCTGATCACCGTAGTTTATAAAACAGATCTGATATTGTGACTGGGATATACTGAATGTATGGACTGATTGCAGATAATTATTAAGCTTGAAATTTGATTTATAGACTCTGATTCCGAGGACTACCGTGATACGGAACAGGCAGCACAACTGGACCCTCTACCCCAGGTAATTTGAATTACCTTTAAAAACATTTTTCTCCTTAATACATCAGTAAACAAGCATTAGTGCCAAGAAATTACAGAAGCAGAGAAGTTTCCAGAACCTATTCACAATCATAATGCTTAGTGATTCGGGCAGAAACCTTCAGAATATGATCTATCTATTGTGAGAAACCACAAAATCATATGAATCTAGCGAACAGTCAACATGGCCCCATTGACGGATGCTTAAACCTGCAGATCGGGGCTATGTAAATACAAAAGGAATATTTCTACAGGCCTCGGGGGAGACCCAGGCTTGCATAAAAATCCTCACAGTAAAAAAAAAGGGGGGTGTCTACAAAAAACCAAACAGAATAGTTGTCTGCACAACTATACAACAGTTCTTCAGAGCTTGGGGGCGTGCAAGCAGGAGGGAGGGAGAATGAACAGAAGCTGCTGCCATTTACCCCCCACAGCAACTGAGTCGGTGACACTTTGGATGGGTGGAGGAGGAGGTATGGGAGAGTCCAGCTAGCTCTGTTGGTGAGGCGGCGATGCTCCTCCCCCTCAGGTCCCACTGAGGCAGCAATGCTGGAAGTGGGCAGGGGGAGGAGAAGCAGCCCCGGACACTTCTTCATGCCAGGCGGGTGCTGAACTGCAGAGGGACAGCTTTTCTTCCTAAAATACAAAGCTGCCTTATGTGACCACTGGTGCTTCTAGCCCAGCATTTTGTATTCTGAGTGGCCGCAACTGCCCAGGGTCTCAGAGAACTTTCAAATCACTTCTGACTAGGATTGCCAAGAAACTAGGGGGGGGATGCCCTGTTCCTGTAATAGTCGTAATTGAATATTATTTATCAAGTGATATTAATAATATCATGCCATTAAAAGCGTCACCTGCTGATTTCCACACATTAAACCTTTATTAAAGGGACAGAACACTTTCTTCTTCAGGTTGTTGGCACCCCTACCTCCTACCTTGTCCTTTTAGCTGGAGATGCCAGGGTTTGAACCTGGGACTTTCTGCATATCCAGCATGTGTCCTACTACTGAGCATCTTAAAATACTGAAAGTGCAATGCAGTTGGTGGTAATGGAAAGTGCTGTCAAGTCGCAGCCGACTTATGGTGACCTCATCAGGTTTTCAAGGCAAGAGATGTTCAGAGGTGGGTAACCATTGCCTGCCTCTGTATGTTCTACCACTGAGCATCATAAAATGCTAAAACAATGCAATTACTGAGTAGCATTTTATGCTTCAACACTATTCTGGTTTTGCTTGGGAGTGTTGTACTAATTTTAAAAGACTTCAGCTGGCTCGTTTTCTAAAATGGTTCTTTGGAGGTTTTTAAACAGAGGCTAGATGGCCATCTGTCAGCAATGCTGAAAGAACATTTTAAAGGGAAACCAGTCCTCCCCAGATAAGGGGTCGTCACAGGTTGCCTTAGTTCTCGTGGCCCTTTCTTACATGCCCAGGGAAATGCCGATCACCACTTTGGGGTCAGGAAGCTATTTTTCTTCATGCCAGTTTGGCTGGGGATCCTGGAGGTTTTTTGTCATCTTCTAGGCATGGAGCAGGGGTCACTGGGGGAGGTATTTGTGAACTTCCTGCATTGTGGAGGGGTTGGACTAGATGATCTTGGAGGTCCCTTCCAGCTGTATGATTCTATGGTGACTCCTTCTATCTTGGCTGTTGCACCTTTCCCCTTAAGCCTTTGTGATCTCCCAACCCTTCTGGGGAAAGGGGACCTTTGCCAGGGCACTCAGATCCAGTGGAGAGACTCACACATTCTTGGATATTGTGGTGTTGTAATCATTCACCTCCTTTACTTGGCCACCTGGTGTACAAACAGGAAAATGCAAGAGGTGGATTGTTACAGTAGCCCAATTCCCAAAGTTGGGTCCCCGTTCGTCTGGTGCAACAAAACCGAAAAAGGACTCTGGTGACACCTTCAAGACTACCAGGCGTTATCAAAGCAACATTTTTCATGGGCTAGAGCCCTCCCCCCTTCTTCAGCAGTGGCATGAAACAGATTCGCAGTCTGCAGACTCATAGACAGGGGGAAACTGAACAGCAAGAAGCCATGAAATTCAAGAGGTCTTGCTTGTGAAATTTCCATGCACAACTCGAAAAGAGTATCAGTGCAACGATCATTCATGACTGCTGTAAGGCTAACACATCCTGCCTAGTGATGCTGCAGTTTAATTAACACCCCCCTAACAGCTCCGCACTGCTTGGTTACAAAGCTCTTGGCTGACACCAAGTGGATCGCTTGTGTTCAGATTGGACTATTGTGCTCCAGATTTGGTGGAAAGATCTTTTTTGACTGATCGTGTTGCGTTTTTTATTGCTGTAGGCCTGGAAACAGATTCCCGAGGACAGCCCGCAGACAACAGGAGCCCCGGCTGCAGAGAACGATGAAGAGACTTTGGATACCCAGGATCAGCCCCTGAACCAAGCAGGATTTTAGCTTTAGGCTCTTGCTTCAGACCTTAGCTGGGTGGGAACAGAGATGGATTAGGATGTTAAAATGGTCCTGGAGCAAGCTGAGCCAGGTGCTTCCTGACGTGCTGGCAGCCCCACATATGCCACATCATGGCTCCACTTGCTCTGGTCTGCAGGTGGTGGTCTCAGGCAACAGCCCGTCAGGAACTTTCCCAGTGAACTGAAGGGCTAACCTACCCCCTGGCAGGGAAAGACCATTCTCTGCCTGAGACCTCGGAGTGTTGCTTCCAGTCAGAACAGATAATTACAAATGGGAACCCACAAGAACTTGCAGGAAGTATCTCATTTATTCCTCCCCCACCATTTCCTCTTTATTTAATGTAAGAGATACTACTTAGAGAACTTTTTTCTTAACTAAGTCTCTCAGATGCTGGGGCTTTAACTAGTAACCCTCAAGTGAGCAACTTTGTCGCCCCATGTGGAGTCACAGAGTCTGATCACACAGAAATTTTCAGGGGCTTATCAGGATGTAGGATTGCCAATTACCGGGTGGGAGTGGGAGAATTCCCTTCCCCCATTGTATGCTCTCACTCCAGAACAGTGTCTGACATTATAATGTCATTTCTGGCCAGGTAACAGGACAGAGGGGACATCACAGCATCGCTGGCCATTCTAGCATTCACTTGAAACACTATAGTTTTACCATTGCATTTCCAGTGAATGCTGGAGTGGCTAGTGGTGCCACTTCTGGTTACATAGTCATGATATCAAGGGATGCTTTTTTTCTGCCCCTAAAGTATCCCAGGAACAGGAGAGAGGCTCCACCGGCTGTTTCATTGTCAAGTAGAAACAAAAGGCTGCATTCACTGAGTAACTCAAAAGAAATGAAAAGCAATCCACTGGCGCAAGATTGACTGCTGAGTTTTCAAAAGTCCCTTAAAACCAATAGATTTTTTAAAAAGCCTTTACAAATCTAGTGTGTATGCTTTTTGAATAGTGGTCATCTCCACTGACATTTAATGTAAGAGATACTACTTAGAGAACTTTTTTCTTAACTAAGTCTCTCAGATGCTGGGGCTTTAACTAGTAACCCTCAAGTGAGCAACTTTGTCGCCCCATGTGGAGTCACAGAGTCTGATCACACAGAAATTTTCAGGGGCTTATCAGGATGTAGGATTGCCAATTACCGGGTGGGAGTGGGAGAATTCCCTTCCCCCATTGTACGCTCTCACTCCAGAACAGTGTCTGACATTATAATGTCATTTCTGGCCAGGTAACAGGACAGAGGGGACATCACAGCATCGCTGGCCATTCTAGCATTCACTTGAAACACTATAGTTTTACCATTGCATTTCCAGTGAATGCTGGAGTGGCTAGTGGTGCCACTTCTGGTTACATAGTCATGATATCAAGGGATGCTTTTTTTCTGCCCCTAAAGTATCCCAGGAACAGGAGAGAGGCTCCACCCACACCCATAAGCCTATTGACT
>NW_015166477.1:272121-300510 GCF_001447785.1 Gekko japonicus | reverse complement strand
GTAGATAACTCAATGAAAGTGTTAAGACAGTGTGTGACTCCAATAAAAAAGGCCAATGCTATGCTGGGGATTATTAGGAAGGGTATTGAAAACAGATAAGCCAATATCATAATGCCCCTATATAAATCAATGGTGCGACCTCATTTGGAATACTGTGTGCAGTTCTGGTCACCACACCTTAAAAAGGATATTATAGCTTTGGAAAAAGTGCAGAAAAGGGCAACTCAAATGATAAAAGGGTTGGAACACTTTTCCTATGAGGAAAGGTTAAAGCGCTTAGGGCTCTTTAGCTTGGAGAAACGACGACTGAGTGGTGACATGATTGAGGTTTATAAGATTATGCATGGGATAGAGCAGGTAGAGAAAGAGGTACTTTTCTCCCTTTCTCACAATACAAGAACTCGTGGGCACTCAATGAAACTGCTGAGCAGTCGGGTTAGAACAGATAAAAGGAAGTACTTCTTCACCCAAAGAGTGATTAACACTTGGAATTCACTGCCACAGGAAGTGGTGGCGGCTACAAGCATGGATGGCTTCAAAAGGGAATTAGATAAGCATATGGAGCAGAGGTCCATCAGTGGCTATTAGCCACAAGGTATAGATAGGGGCTCTGGGGCAAGTGATGCTCTGTCTTCTTGGTGCTTGGGGGGGTCAACAGTGGGAGGGCTTCTAATGTCCTGGCCCCACTGCTGGACCTCCTGATAGCACCTGGTATTTCTGGCCACTGTGTGACAGTGTTGGACTGGATGGGCCTTTGGCCTGATCCAAAATTAGCGTCTCTTATATTCTTATGACTCCTGCAGCAGGAAGTGCTATAAAAACATAAGGAAGTCTGGGAATTCCTGTCCACTAACAGTTCATCTTATGGCTTGGTCAAAGAGCAATGGTGGCTGATGTCATCCAGAAATGGTGGTGTTACAAGCTCTTCCCCTGCCCCACCTATCAGGCCCCATCCACCTGAGCATATTCCAGATGCTGCTGCTTCTGTAAAGAACATCACTTCACCCTACCCATGGGGAACTAGACTTCACAGAGCCCCCAAAAACATGCCTCAGAACAACCTATCTTACACTGGTGGTGGAAGGTGCCATCAAGTTGCAGCCAACGTATTGCATCCCCCGTAGGGTTTTCAAGACAAGAAGACTGGATTTATACCCCCCCCTTGTTTTATTATTCCATTTATTGTTTTCATCTATATTTTATTTGTATTTATTGTATTTTAAATGTAGTATTTTTACATGTTGTAAGTTGCTCTGAGTACCTTCTGGGGAGAGGGTGCATAGTGTAAAACAAACAAACAAACAAACAAAAAAGATAGGAACAATAATTCTTTCCCACCCTGAAGGGCTCATAAATAATTACTGAGGTATTAGTTGTTGTAGAATTTCCAGGCTGTATGGCCGTGGTCTTGGCATTGTAGGACCTGATTTTTCGCCAGCAGCTGTGACTGGCATCCTCAGAGGTATAACATAGAAAGATGGAGTACTCTCTGTTTCAAGGTGGAAGAAAAATGGTAGGCAGGTAATTTATATCTACTCAGGAAGGTGGGGTAGGGCTGAGTCATTATCTTGTAGGAGTTCCCCAGGCTGTGACAGGCTAATGGAGGAGCTTTCCTGAGGAGGTTCTTTTGCATATGGATTGACTGTTGAAATTCTAATTACTGATGTAATAAATGTAAATGGCCTAGCCACAGTGAATCTGCTGTGAAACCATCTCATGGTATCACCTGTTTTCTCTTAATGACATACCACATAAATAAGTATGTATAGAAGTTAGAACATTGTTTTTAATAGGCTACTAATGATGTTTGCTTTCCAATATCTCTGAACAAGGCAGAGTCTATATCATGTTTGGTGGCCTTCCAGGGCAACTAGTGTGCCACTGTGTGAAGTAGGATTTGGACAGACCACTGGACTGATCCAGCTGGGCTCTTCCTATGTTCTTAACATATATATATCCATATTAAAATATTTGACAAAATCCTACAGGCAAGACATGTAGACAAAGTGGTAGTGCTATAATTCTGTTTCAAAGGAACAGCAAGCAGAAGTATGTTCCAGAGTACTGATGACAACTATCCCGAAAAAATGTTGCGGTAGTCCAAAACCTTAAAGGCACACTGACAAACATATGACCGGAACTAACTAATTAATGAGCATATGACTGTAAGCATCCACTAATGTAATTCTTAAATGTACGGAAAATCTACATATCTAATACCAAAGTCACCCCCTGCGTGCGGATACTTATTTCCGCACATCGGGGGCACCTGGGGGGGAGGGAGATGTTTGTGCACACTTGGGGCAGTCCCCAGGTGTGCACAAAAATCTGAAACCTGTAAAAAAATATCGGGGGGATACTTAAACCCCCCAAAAGTGACAGAGCGTCCCCTGTGCATGCACAGGGAACACTCTGCACCTGGCCTCGCTGCCGCTTCGGAGGGGGGGCAGCGAGGCCCAGGCGGGGGGGAGATCGAGCCGGGGGGTGGAGATGGGGGGAACCAGCGAGATGGGGGGGAACTTACCTCCTCCTCCTGCTTCCTCCTCTTCCTCATAGGTGTGGACCTTCCTTCCCCCCTCCCATGAGGATCGCGGGTCCGTCCCTTGTACTTTATATTTTGGAAGTTGGAACCCCGTTTAAACAATCTCACACACACACACACACACAAACCATTTTGCACCAAACCAGGAAGTGATAGCAGAGTGGTGGCAAGAAGCCAAGTGCATGAGACGCCTTCCTCCTCTTCCTCATAGGTGTGGACCTCCCTTCCCCCCTCCCATGAGGATCACGGGTCCGTCCCTTGTACTTTATATTTTGGAAGTTGGAACCCCGTTTAAACAATCTCACACACACACACACCAAAAAAACCATTTTGCACCAAACCAGGAAGTGATAGCAGAGTGGTGGCAAGAAGCCAAGTGCATGAGACGCTCAAGCTGTATTGATGCTACATCACTGCGGAGAGATGTGCTCCGTAGCGAGGCCCCTCTCTTGATTGCTTTTCTGCCCCAGCGCCTCATCACAGACACGCACTCTGCCCTTAATGGAGTTTAATTAACCAGCTAATGTATTGCAGTCACTCAGGGCTAAATGGGAAAGGAGCTGTCGGAGAAAACCTTCAGAGAAGCAGAGTCTTCTTTGCTACCAGGAGAGAACACCTCTGATGTACTTTTTAGAAGAGTACAGAACACCTCTTCTAAATCTGACCAGGCAGAAACTGAATGCAATTAAGTTTACTGCCTGGTTAGCATCAGCTCTGAGTGGTTTGCAGCACAAGATTTGGGGATTGTTCTGAGATCCACTGGGATAAAAGTGCCAAGTATGATTTGCAGAAGGGCCATAGGGTCAGTGATAGAAGATCTATTTTGCCCCCGGCATGTCCCAGCTTTAATCGCCAGTTAAAAGGTCTCCAGTAGCACGTTTGAGCCTTCCTTCCCTGAGACAAAGGGCATTCAGTCAGATAGGGCTGCCAACCTCTAGGTTCATAGAATCATACAGTTGGAAGGGACCTCCAAGGTCATCTAGTCCAACCCCCTGCACAATGCAGGAAATTCACAAATACCTCCCCTCCACACCCCCAGTGACCATGCCCAGATGTCAAAAAACCTCCAGGATATCCAGCCAAACTGGCCTGGAGAAAAATTGCTTCCTGACCCCAAAGTGGTGATCGGCATTTCCCTGGGTATATAAGAAAGGGCCTTCTGGAGCAACAGAAAACAACTCTGTACCATCCTCTATAGGACAGCCCTTCAAGTACTTGAAGATGGTTATTATCACATCACCTCTCAGTCGTCTCCTCTCCAGGCTAAACATACCCAGCTCCTTCAACCTTTCCTCATGGGATTTGGTCTCTAGACCCCTCACCATCTTCGTTGCCCTCCTCTGGACACATTCCAGCTTGTCTATATCCTTCTGAAGTTCTTCTGGAATTACAAATGAACTCCAGGCGTCAGAGATCAGCTCCCCTAGAGAAAATTGTAGCTTCACAGGGCAAATTCTATGGTACACCATACATTCTAGGTGAAATCCCTCCCTAAATTCCCCCTTCCACAGGTACCCCAAAGATCCTAGAAACAGTCCAATCAAAATTTCTTAGATCTCTGTTTAATGCACCCAGATGTACTCCTAGTGTCATTCTTAGGCAGGAAGCTGGTTTGCCCAGAGTCGAATTAAAAATCTGGGAACATGTCATCCATTACTGGTTAAAAATTCATTTTGAACCAAAGGGCTTAATTCCCCCGTTGTTAGCTTCTGACCCTTATCCTACATGGTGCTCAAAGATACCTGATAAAATTAAGCTGATTGGCTTGGATTCAGCAGGCCTGTTTGATATGGGACTCAACAAAGCAAAAGCCTTAATCGCCCAACGATTACTTGATATAGAGTCCCAAAATGAGGTAGCAATACTTCCCTTAAACTATAAAAGCTTAAGAAAAGGATTGAGCTACACTATATCCCCATATCTTTCGGATTATTACAAATGAAAGATGCAGGTGGGCCTTCTCTAGAGCACAGTTTGATGCATTTCCCTCCGCAGTTTTGTATGGAAGATTCTCCCACCTGCCCTTGCAGCAGCGTTTCTGTCCCTGTTCAAACAAAGTGGTTGAATCTATCACACATATACTTTTGCACTGCAAATTCTATCAAGAAGAAAGGCTACAATTAATCATTCCATTACTCTGCAGATTCAAACCATTACAGTATTATATAGATTTTAGTCTCGAAACCCTTCGGGTATATCTATTAGGTGATAGAGAACTGTATCATATGCAGTAGCAAAATCTATGTGATAGCACTCAAAAAGCGTTATCACTTGACAAAGGAAACGTCAGTTGCTGGGAAACAAATTAATGAAATGAGTGTGTTTTTTACACATATATCCCATATCCTTTATGTACTTATTCATTTTAACTTGTCCTTTTTATCTGTATTTATTGTGACTGGTCTTATGACCGTAATAAACTTTTGGTTGGTTGGTACCCCCCCCCCCCAAATCTCCAAGAATTTCCCAGGTTGGAGTTGGTAACCCTAGATAATACGGAGGTTGACAATCCAGTAGTTCGACTCCACTGAAAGCAAGTTCATCCCATTTTATTGTAGCAATCCCACCTGGTTCAGAAAGGGGGCTCTCTGGGCTGCAATAAGAGGGGGAAATCAGCAAAAACCACCTTACAATTAGAAGCACTGAGGCTACTGTGACCACCCAGTTAGCTCATTTACATATTTCTACTTTGCTTTACTCCCCAGCATTGTTCCCTCTAAGCTGTGGAGTCCTGTGAGCAAAAATTCTACTTTGTGAGCTACTGGCATTAAAGTTGTGAGCAGGTGATTTGGCTGCTGCATAAATTAGTTTGCACTGGAGCCAGCCTTCCTGAGCGAAGACAAAAATGTGTGAGCCAGGGGCTAAAAAACTGTGGGCTAGCTCACACTAACTCAGCATAGAGGGAACACTGCTCCCCAGAGGGGTCATAAAACAGCTCCCCTCCTCCATTTATCCTCGCAACCACCACCCTGTAAAGGAGGGAAAGACAAAAGAGCAACATAGACCAAGGTCCAACTCCCAGTGAGCTTCCATAAACAACTCTAGTGAACTTTCTGAGCCCTGTTTGGTGGGGAAAGGAGCGAGATAAAAATCAAATAATAATTGAGGCGTCTTTGGTTGTGTGTACCAAATTTCACCTACCTACACCACAAGTGTTGCATTTGGGATACCAGTTCAGCAAGTGACTCTGGGATAGTCAACGTCTCCCTATCCTGGTTACTTTGCGCAGTACAGTTATTGTCCTATCTTGAGTCAAATACCCAGATAGTTAGCATTCTTTCTTATAAGTCACCCAATCATTAGGGAGAATCGTGGATAATTTTTATTTTACTTGTATCTGATAGAATCATAGTTGGAAGGTACCTCCAGGGTCATCTAGTCCAACCTCCTGCACAATGCAAGGAATTCACAAATGCCACACACACACCCAGTGACCACTGTTCCACACCCAGAAGAATAAATGATTAAAGATAGTAAAGTGGCTCCTACCACTCAGGAAAGCAGTTAAACTAGGCCCTGCACAGACAGGGCTGTGAATTCTGCTTAGGCAAAGTATGCAGAAATGTGACTTCATAAACCAAAAAAACAAAGCCAGGCTGGTAAGGACTGAACATGCTATAGGACAGGAGCCAGTTTGGTGCAGTGGTTAAGTGTGCGGACTCTAATCTAGGAGAACCGGGTTCGATTCCCCACTCCTTCACTTGCATCTGGCTGGATGACCTTGGGCGAACCATAGTTCTGGCACAGCTGTTCTTGAAAAAAGAGCAGTTTCTGTCAAGAGCTCTTTCAGCCCCACCTACCTCACAGGGGAAGGGAAAGGAGTTTGTAAGCCACTCTGAGACACCTTCAGGTAGTGAAGGGCGGGGTATAAATCCAATCTCTTCTTCTTCTTCAACATGGTGCCCATAGGTGCCTACCCACCAGCACTTTTCTTGGTGCCTGCTGAGCTTTTCAGAAAGTAGGCAGGACCAATATAAGGCAGGGCTTGTTATTGGTTGCCCTGCCCTCATTCAACCTGGGCTTTCCTTAGTCAGTGTATGGTTCCGTTTTCCCTTCAGGCTTCCTTTCTTCCCAGAAGGTAGCCATTTTGGGTTTGGCTCCTCTTGCTATGGCAGCTATTTTGGGATGGCGCTCACCAACCGATCTCAGAATTCCAAATGTACTCAAAAAGGTTGGTGACCCCTGCATTAGGAGGCATAGAATGTTATGAATCAGAATAGGAAACATCAGAGGAAACAGGGAAATTCACCTTCAATCCATGAGAACTTACATCTTGAAGTGAGAGATTTTGCGTTGTATTTCCTAAGTTTCTCCCACATTCCTTTCCCCAGCAGGAAATCAACCAAATCATTAGGAAACTTCTTTACCTCACACGTCTCCTGTAAATATCCCAAGTAGCCCAGGAAAGAAAGGAAGTGAATAGAAAAGTTCCAAAGATGTTTATTTTTTTAAAAAAAAAATGTACAGTTTTAGTTCCTATATTTATGGAAAAAACCCTAACATGGCCATAATGCTTAGATTCACTGCAAACTGTAAAAAGAAATTTTATATATTAAAAAACAATTTTACATTTTACAATTTTCTACACGCATGCACAAGGTTTATCAACTCTGTCTTTAAAAAAAACTTAACAGAAATTCTTTTCCTAAATTCAGTGTGCGTGTGTGTGAGATCTGTAAGGGGGGGGAGGGTTCTTCATTTCATTATTACCTTGAAAAATCACTCTTGTGATAAAGCTAGCCGTATTTCACTTGTGACAACATGGAACAGGAGTGGTGAATAAACACCCTGGTAAAATCAGGGTAGGTGACCCACAGATCAACAGATGTGCTTGAGTGGGCAAGCTGTATGCCAATAAAGATTATTGGAATTGGAGTGGGCAAGCGGAGGAAGAGGAAATGGCAGTAAAGATTTAAAAATTGTGTACCTTGACTCTCTAGGCAAGACAGAAGAGACCGCATTCATACAACCCAGTATTCTTTTGGTAACGGTGGGTATTTCATGATCACTGGGCCACTCAGGACTTACACGGTGTAATGGCCCAGTCATCATTGGGAGATCACGACAACCAATGAGCCAAAATGTCACACAGCAACCATATTATTGCCACAGAGACAGGATCAACTGAAGCTTCTTCTAAGTAAGAAAATCACTTCAACTCATTAGACACACTTCTGTTGCTGGACAGACTTTCACAGAGAGATGATAATAATCACAGATAACTGCCTCCACCAATTTATGAGCAGCCACAAGGGGAGAGGCCAGATAACATGAGGCTTCTGTCATAATTATAGATGACCACCTCTCCAACCGGTAAATACTCAAGGGGCTAAGATGTGGCTTCAGTCAACTCTTTCCACCTTGGCTGAGGTATTTGGGGCCAATTAATGAGTATTAACTCCAGTGCCATGTTAAAGGAGATACGTGTAACTCGTGCTCAGCTGCGTAAGGCCTGTCTGGCTACTGCTGAGGCAAGAAGAAGAGAAGAGACACTGCCATAATTTTACACTGAGATGGAAACCAAACAAACGTGAAAAACCAAGAAACTGCCAGAGGGCAGGGAATTTGATGGCAAAAGAACAGGAGTGATTGTGAGAGGAAAGAGGGAAGTTTGTGTCCAGAATCACACCAAAAACAAACCAGGGTAAACACGCACTGACACAGATGAATGGTACTGGTAGATGCCTATGGGTAATTTCAAACATTACACAGGAACAACCCAGGTATGTTAATCTGTGTCCTTTCAAGGAGAGATACAGCTGGTCTTGGACCTCTGGCAAGCTAAGCTGCATGTTTCACATCTTCACATTTCACATTACAGTGTACGCTTAAACATAACGTACTGACGAGACTCTCTCTCAGGCCTGCTTAGGATGGGTGTTCCCTGATGTAAATAGGACTATATGACCAGGGGTGGTGGTGAGGAAGAGGAGAAAGAGAAGGAGAACGCTTTTGATACATAACACACGACCCCACAGATCTGACAAGGAAATATACCTCTTTTTGCACATCTTTAATGATCCAGCCAAGGTGCAGCAAATTAAGTCTAGTGGATTTCACTAGGAGGAGGGACTGCCAGTAACCATGATGGTTCACAACAAAATCCAAAAACCACACACTACACGGTTTATTAAGACCAACCAAAAAGACACAGAACAGGACACAAACTTCTGAGTTCTCCAGAACTTTGCATTACACTGGTTGTTTCTGTTGTTGGGTTTTTTTTAAAAAAAAGAGGGAGGAGGCACATGTCTCAGATGATAATCTTCCTGCATCCCGTGTAGAATGCCAGGTGGGCTTGAATTGATGGTTGCTGAGTCGAACTGGTATAAAGTCCCACCATCCTAAGCAGAATTCGCACCCTTCTAAAGCTCACTGACTTCAATGGATTTTAAAGGGTGTAATTCCACTTAGGTTAACACTGTTGGCCTTTTGTGGCTCCACTAACAGAGTAAATCTTGCCCTGAGTCAAATCATTCTCAATGCTGGGTCCTCTGGTGGCAGGTAGTGAGGGTCTACTATCTGAGTTCCCTGGAACTTGAAATGTTCAAGACCAAATACAGGGGCTTCTCAATGGCAGCTTTAGAACACAAATCAGGGTTATCATCACAGTGGTGTAAATTCCCCCTCAATGAAAATGACCCCCTCCCTGCAGATGTGGTGGAAAGTACCGTCAAGTCACAGCTTACAGCAACCCCGTAGGATTTTCAAGGCAAGAGACATTCAGAGTTTGCCACTGCCTGCCTCCGTGTCACAATCCTGGTAATCCCTGCAGGTCTCCCATCCAAAACCAAGATTGGGCTAGCTTCGTCCATCCAGGTACAGATACCGGACAGAACAAAGTCAGTCCACACTGGCCCTCTGGCCATGTTTCAGTGGTAGAGCACCTCTTTGCATGGGGAAGGTCACAAGTTTCATGTTTTTATCCCACTGTTCTACTAAAAAAAAATTAGCACTGGTGAGGTCTAACCAGGGGGTAAGCCTGCCAACAATACAAAAACCCAGTCACCTCCAGAGAAAGGTCCTTGGGGAGCAAGGCCTTGGGCCTGAGATCCCAAAGAGCTGCTGCCAGTCAGAGGAGAACATACTAAGTTGGATGGACCAAAAGAATATCATGTAAAGCAGCTTCTAGATGTAACTGTTGTCTACATCCAATGGTTAAGCTTCTGCAAAACCTGTCTCCCCATCAGAATATTTTACATGAATATATAAAAGCTGCTGGGTCAGGCCACTGCTCCGTCTAAACCACACTGCCGACTCTTGATTGGTGGTGTGAAGAGGAGGAGGAGGAAGAGGAAGAGGAGGAAGAGGAGGAGACTGGATTTATACCCCGCCCTTCACTACCCAAAGGTGTCTCAGAGTGGGCTTACAAACTCCCCACAACAGACACCCTGTGAGGTAGGTGGGGCTGAGAGAGCTCTTGACAGAAACTGCTTTTTCCCCCAAGAACAGCTCTTATCAGAACTACAGCTTGCCCAAGGTCATCCAGCCAGGTGCAAGTGGAGGAGTGGGGAATCATCAAACCCGGTTCTCCCAGATTAGAGTCCGTGCACTTAACCACTACACCAAACTGAGTAAATGTGAGCTAGCTCAGTTTTTTAGCCTCCGGCTCACACATTTTTATCTTAGCTCAGGGAGGATGAAGAAGAGAAGAAGAAGAAGAGATTGGATTTATACCCCGCCCTTCACCACCCAAAGGTGTCTCAGAGCGGCTTACAAACTCCTTTCCCTTCCCCTCCCCACAACAGACACCCTGTGAGGTGGGTGAGGCTGAGAGAACTCTGACACAAACTGCTCTTTTTCAAGGACAGCTGTGCCAGAGCTTGTGACTGACCCAAGGTCACATCAGCAGGTGCAAGTGGAGGAGTGGGGAATCAAACCCGGTTCTCCCAGATTAGAGTCCGTGCACTTAACCACTACACCAAACTGGCTCTCAGAGCCAACTAATTCATGCAGTAGCCAAATTGCTTGCTCACGACTTTAATGCCAGTAGCTCACAAAGTAGAATTTTTGCTCACAAGACTCCACAGCTTAGAGGGAGCATTGGTGGTGACTCTTTCCAGGTCAAGAAAAGTCTTTAGCATTTAACTGCTGAGGGCTGAACCGAAGGATTTTTTTTTTTGCAAGCAAAACACGTGTTCAGCCACAGAGCCCCTTTCATCCAGCTGATGAAGAGACGGAATGCAGGATATCACACAAACACCGCAGCTGGCGATGAATTAGTATCGCAGGGCAACTTCCTCTCATCGGGAGGACCGGGGGGGAGCAGAATACTGTGTGCAATGGATGCCTAAGCAGGAGTGATTCGCCCTCTGAAGAGCAAAACTTAAGTCCAGCAGAGACCAAGATTTACAGGGTATAAGCTTTCAAGAGTTGAGGTTTCCTTCGTCAGACTTTCAAAAGCTTATACCCTGAAAATCATGCTGGTCTAAGGTGCTACTGGACTTGAATGCTCTTCTACTGCTCGCCAACATAGCTACCCACCTGACACTATCTCCCTCTGAAGGTGTTGGAAGCACTGAGAAGTCCAGGAATTTTTAAACTTTTCCTTTGACCACCAACGGACCTCAGAAATAACCAGGCATACGGTTAAAAAAACACTATTTCGTCCCTCATAGTTGCACAGGTTTCACCCTGGAGAACTACACGGATTCATCTAGCTCAGGGTTAACTTACTTTGACCAGCAATAGATCTCCAGCAGAGAAAGGTATTTCCTGGAGGCTACCAAGATGCTGTTAACTACGGATGCCACAGATTGAACCTGGGACCTTGTGCGTGTAAAGCAGATGCTCTACCACTGAGCCAAAGCCCCTCTAGCTGAAATCAGTCGGTATTGAAAAAGTGCTTCACATTAGCTGGATCATGCCCCAAATATTAAAATAACTGTTCTTTTAAAAAAAATCACAGTGATTGAATACAAAATATCTCACGCAACATCTTCACCTTCTGCCTTTTAAGCCAAACAACCCACCCGCGGACAATGCCCAACAATTCCCAATACCAAAAAAGCACCAACACACCAATCACTCTCAGAGCAACCCTAACTCTGCCCTACTTTATGTAAAAACGTTTTTTTAAAAAAATCAGATAAATTGGAATTGCAGCAGACATACAAAGAGCCCCTTCAGAAGACAAAAAAATCCTGAGGTATGTGTAACAAAAAGGATTCCTTCCAGAAAAATAAGTGAATAAAAATAATCCCACATTCAGGACATGAATGTGATGAACAGATTTACAGATACTGTAATGTCATACCTTGAGAACAATGGCAGCCAATAGGCATCTTGGACTTACTGGTGGTGGCCAATAAGAATCTTGGATTTCTCAAGATATGTGTAGCTCTGGCTGGATGGTGTATAGAAGGCCAAGGTGGGAAATTACCAGCCTGCAGGCCTCTGACAACTTGTTTGGTGACTTTTCTAGCTCAAAGACAGGACTTCAACTTCACCCAACAGAAGAAGTTCAGCTACAATATTCTAGAAGTCCTCACTAAGCCCAGATCTCCTCCAGGTACTGGGCAACATTATTAAACATATGGAACATATACGTAAAAAAAAGGGTGAAGCCAGCTGCCTGTTTGAGGGACAAAGTCATAATTGGCTAACTCTTACATTGGACAAATTTCTGCTCCAATGTGGCTGGCATAAGAGAACACCGTACCTGAAAGTGGTGAGATACTAGGGCCACAAAACCAAGGTGGACAAAGAAGGAAGCCCCAGAACCATGCCATCAATGGCTGTTGCTACAGGTCTCCAATAGCCAAGGACACAATCCAAAGGGATATTTCTCCTGTACAGGCCTTGCTCAGATAAACAGGAACTGCTCAAGAGCATTCGTGCTCCAACAATTTCAAAAGAGCATGCGCAGGGGAATGTCCCATGGACCCTGCTAAAAAAAAAATAGCGCCTCAATTCAGACCATAGAGAAAGGAAACGGCTAGAGTGCCTGAACTTCCAGTTACAAAAACTGAGAGCAGCCACGATTCAGCTATAGGCACAGAGCAAAATTACTCTGTCCCTCGGCATCTCTATGGTGACAACCCTCTCTACTGCACTGATCTTTGGCCTTTCTGGACCCGGGAGGTGCAATCGGTGCAATTATGTGACAGGAAGTCATGTGATACCAAAGACATGACAGGAGAAAGGGGAAGGAGTTATTACAAGGCTATGACTGTGGGCTGCAGACCGGGTTACAACCACAAAGGAAAATTCAACTCCACTTTGCCTTGCCATTCTGCCTCCCTTCTCAGTGTGTGTGCAAAGAGAGGCGTGAAGCCCTCGCTCTCTGCGCAAGTGCACTAGCAGCAGGTCCTTCCAAATGGGAGCAAGAGAACAACAGGGTGTTTGGGACACAGCAGGAAGGGTTCAGTGACACACACACACCCCCGAGCCCAAACCCATGGTCCAAAGACCACTGTTCTATTGCACTGAAAGTTAAAGAGTGGAATATCGATTCAATTTTAGACTAGAACTATCAAGGAAGGATGTGATACTGTACCCCCCCTACAAGATTTCACACCAAGGGTCTTCCAACACACAACAGCCTCTGACTGAATGAGGCACCAACCACAGGGAAATCAAGGAGAGGCGCACGCAACTATGATTCAGGCGATACTAACGGAAGTCAATTATTTACAACACACAGGATTTCGTTAAAAAGCACAGAGATCATCATCATTTTTTTAGAAAAGAAAAAAAACACCTCACCCTTTGAAAACATTACAAACAACTCCTCCCCCCCTCCCACGTGTCTTTTTATTTTGTTCTGAAAAAAGTTGAGCTGGGGGGGAAAAACAGCAGAGGAAAGTGAAACGGGATGTTTCTGTACCGGAACTGCAAACAACCATGAGGGGCCAGCTGGGTTCATCCTCCACGTGCGCACATAGGGGACGGGAGATGAAAAATAGCAGCCATGACCACCTGGCTTAGGAGGCGCTTTCTTCCATGATGTTCCGCCAAGTCTTGTGAGAGTTCAAGCCACAGCTCGGAGACAGAGAGATACCGACGACAGAATCAGGTCGATGTTTCAAAGGCCAGAGCAGTGAGGTTAGTTGGTTGCTGTTTTTACTCTTTAAAAAAAAACATTCAAGAAATTTCCTCAGACCCAACTGCGTTCGGAGATGCTGGTGAAAACAGTGAACGGAATTAGCCCTTAAAATTTGGCACCGCACTTTCAGTTGTGTCTTGGGGGGAGGAGGGGAGAAATTGTGCCATCCTTCGCATCTGTGCACCTTCTAGGGCTTGCTACAAGCACAACTGGGATTGGAGAGAATGGAAACGGGGAGGGGCAGGAATAGGTCGCCCTCCGTCTCCTGTGTCCCCCCCCCCTCACTCAGCGACCGTGAAGAACTTCTGGAGGGAAAGGAGTGGTTGATGTCGGCATCAGAAGACGCAGAGAGGCAGTAGATGTAAAACGCCTTCGCCAAGAGGGCTTTCGACCGACTGGATGGCCCTCTTCCAGCGAGAGCAAAAGAGGAAGCTGTTGTGCACCTGGCTGCTCCCCTGTCACAGAAGGTCATTCCCAGGCCTTCAAGCCCATCGCCCCGGTTTCAGTTCACACCGAAGTCTCCGACTGAAGCCGCATCACGAACTTGTGCGATTTGGGGTCCACAAACTCTTCCGAGAGCTTGAAGAAAGGGATCTTTTTGGTGCTCACCACCAGGCTGAAGTCGTGGCGCTTGAGGACAAAGACCACCCCGTCCTTCAGGCCGTTGGTCACTGGCTCCTCGCTGACCAGAGTCCACTGCTTCGCGAGCCAGCGGTCTTTGTGGTACTGGATGGTAGGCCCAGCAGTCAGGTAACGTTCAAGGAATGCCTGCAAGAATAGAAAAGAGAAGATGGGCCTCAGCATGCCTTTATGCAGGTAGGGCAGGATTTTATCCTCTAAGGAACTCAGGGCAATGTACCATGGCGGTACCCTCTCCCATTTTACCCTTACAGCAACCCTGTTAGGTAGGTCACCCAACAAGCTTCATGGTAGAGGGTGGATCTTAACCCAGGACTCCCAGACTCTAGGCCAGGGTCATAGCTACGGCGGGGCATTTGGAATCCCTGCCCCCTTAATTAAAAGCCCTACCCGACAAACAGCCATGCTAGAAACCTGATTTTTTTAGGAGAGGACCCCCCCACCCCACTGCCTGCTGCTGGCAGCGGCCAGGGTGAAGAGTTCCATTGCTTGCCCACAGGCTTCCCTAGCCCTCCCACTGTGGAATTGGGGGGGGGGGCATCATGGGATCCGGGAAAAGACAAGAGGGCATTTAAATGCCTTTCGAGTTCTCTTCCACAGGGCAAGAAAGCTTAGAAGGGCACTCAAGAGTGGCACCTTGAATACGTCTCTGTGGCGTCCTCTTATTAGGGAGGACTGGTTTTCCCTTTAAATGTGCTCTTTGCTTTTGTAAGCGGGGTAGATTCTGCTGCCACCAGGAATTTAAGGATTTCCAAACCTTCTCTCTGTTTCTTTTGCTGGTAAGGTGACCTAGAGTCGGGGCTTTTCGGGGATCTAAGTGGTCCTGAGGAAAGATAGCACTAAAGTCGGGGATAAACTTGAACAAAAGGTGATTTACTGAAGTAAGAACAAAATATGAGGTTGGTTATTCTGTAACTATCTTGGATAAAGGGACTTGAAAATATGTCTATCATACGTATCACACACACAGTCTTTTTTCCTTTACTTTTTGTTTGTTTTGACACTCAGTTCCAACATTAACAGGAGCCACTCTTTTCTATAGTCAGCCACACAGGCTAAGGACATTTATACTGCCCTCTTTAAGAACTCACTCAGAACTAACTGAACACTCACTGACTTAACTCTCCAACTGAACAATTCCATCTGATTTTCAACTGTCTCTCATAACTGACACACTGACACACCCACACAGATTCACTTCAAAAACCCCTCCCACACACTGTCATCCACCAATCACAGCACATTTGTCTCTCTCAATCACTCTAGTCTACTAACCATGCACTCCAACCAAGCATTTAAAGGCACACACACTCTCATAAAACAAGAAATCATTACAGTCTCCAACAATCCCCCTTTCTGCTAGCCCAGTCCTGCTGGATACCACCTAGATCATGATGGGTCTTTCAAAAGCATTCCCATGAGCCTTTGGGAAACATGCACTGAAGGTACCACTCTTGAGTGCCCTTCTAGGCTCTACTGTCCTGTGAAAGGGAACTCAAAAGTCATTTAAATGCCTTTTGAAGACAATTAAATGCACTCTGAACTGTTTTTTCCTTGGAACTAACATGATGGCTTCCCTGTTCTTTGAAAGGAAGGAGTAGAAACAATCTCGGAGCCTCCCCCTTTGAAGGCAGGCATTCAGATTAATTAACTATAATTTAACTGTCCCCTTAAAAATTTAAATGCCCCCGAACAAAACAAAAAAATAATCCTGGCTACGGGTCTGCTCTAGACCAGTGCTGCAGCCAGTATAACAAAAGGTCATCAATGAACAGCTGCTTCTTTGTTCCAGCTGTTTTCTTGTTCTATACCCGCACCTTTGTTCCTAACTCAAAGGGCCACGTGCACCACAGATTTAGAAAACAAATACAGCACACAGCTGTACGAAAATCTGCCCTCAATGTAAACTCCTAGAGCAGGAAGGGCTATTCAGCCAACTGGCTACCCTCCTCCAAATCTCAGAGAGCAGCAGATGTTGTCTCCTCAAGCTCTTCCTTCCCAGAGAAGACTTCAACCTAGACACCAAAAGTCACTTTAAAAAGAAAAATGTTGTCTGTCCTGCCTGTGACAGAAAGCAGTGAAGGGACAGAAGAGAGTGAGTATAAAGGGGAAATTTTCTCAGTGGAGGGTGGTAAGCAATGAGGTACCACAGGGATCAGTACTCGGTCCGATGCTTTTTAACTTGTTTATTAATGATTTGGAGTTGGGAGTAAGCAGTGAAGTGGCTAAATTTGCAGATGACATGAAGTTGTTCAGGGTGGTGAGAACCAGGGAGGATTGTGAGGCACTCCAAAGGGATCTGTCGAGGATGGGCGAGTGGGCGTCAACATGGCAAATGGGGTTCAATGTGGCCAAGTGCAAAGTGATGCACATAGGAGCCAAAAATCCTAACTATAAATACACATTAATGGGGTCCGAACTGGCAGAGACTGACTAAGAGAGAGTTCTTGGAGTCGTAGTAGATAACTCACTGAAAATGTTTAGACAGTGTGCGACTGCAACAAAAAATGTCAACGCTATGCTGGGGATTATTAGGAAGGGAATTGAAAACAAATCAGCCAGTATCATAATGCCCCTGTATAAACCAATGGTGTGACCTCATTTGGAGCACTGTGTACAGTTCTGTTCACCACACCTTTGGAAAAAGTGCAGAAAGGGGCAACTAGAATGATAAAAAGGTTGGAACACTTTCCCTATGAAGAAAGGTTAAAACACTTGGGGCTCTTTAGCTTGGAGAAATGACGGCTGAGGGGTGACATGATCGAGATTTATAAGATTATGCATGGGATAGAACAGGTAGAGAAAGAAGTACTTTTCTCCCTTTCTCATAATACAAGAACTCGTGGGCACTCAATGAAATTGCTGAACAGTCGGGTTAGAACAGATAAAAGGAAGTACTTCTTCACCCAAAGAGTGATTAACACATGGAATTCACTGCCACAGGCGGTGGTGGTGGCTACAAGCATGGACAGCTTCAAGAGGGAATTAGATAAGCATATGCTTCCATTATATGAAATAAATAAATATGGAGCAGAAGTCTATCAGTGGCTATTAGCCACAAGGTATAGACAGGAACCAATGATCCCTCTAAGCTGTGGAGTCTTGTGAGCAAAAATTCTACTTTGTGAGCAACCAGCATTAAGGCTCTGAGCAAGTGATTTGGCTACTGCATAAATGAATTTGCTCTGGAGCCATCATTCCTGAGCTAAGACAAAAATGTGTGAGCCAGAGGCCAAAATATTGTGAGTCAGCTCACATTGACAGGAACTCTCAGGCTGGGGCAAGTAATGTTCTGTATTCTTGGTGCTTGGGGGGGGAGCAACAGTGGGAGGGCTTCTAGTGTCCTGGCCCCACTACTGCACCTCCCAATGGCAGCTGGTATTTCTGGCCACTGTGTGACAGAGTGTTGGACTAGATGGGCCACTGGCCTGATCCAACATTGGCTTCTCTTATGTTCTTATGGAATCCTGTAGCCACGACAGCACCAGCATCCGTGTTGGACTGCTGTAATGCGCTTTACAGGGGGCTCCCACTGAAAACTGTCTCAAAACTGCAGCTGGTCTAGAACGTGAATCAGAAAGCTAACAAATGCTAGCCGCAGGGAATATATCTCCCTAATAACAAAGGTCTTCACTGGCTCTCAGTTTGTTTCAGGGCCACAGTCCTAAAATGATGGCCTGTAAAAGCCCTATGCTGGCATATCTTCAGGACCACTTGAACTAATTTGCCCAGCAGCTGAGATCTGTATCAGTGACACCACAGCAAGCAGCTTGACTTCCCAAACCCCACCACTAATGCCGAAGATTTCCAATGCGATTTATAGGAGTCGCCTGACAAGAAGCCCACCGTGGCTAGCACTGGCTTCCAACGAGACCCCTTACCTTGGGCGTCATGTCATGGGTGATGCAGAACTCCAAGTGTTGCAGGATGCTCTCCATCGTGTGGTAGGGCTGCTGCTTGGTGGTGCGCAAGTATTTCTGCATGGCCCGGGCCATGGAGGCGAAGATAGCCTGGGCTGCCTCTCGCGGGTCCATGATCTCCCGCGGGTTTTTCTGATCCTCCTCCTGGAGCCGTTTGATGTGCGTGAAGGCCTCTTCTACAGCCACCACTAGCCTGTGGAGACAAGAAAAACGACCCATGATAGTACGCCAGAGAGCTGTGCATTACATCCCTGCTCCTTCCTGAGCAAGATGAGGTGACGGGGACAGGGAAAAGGAAGACCAGAGAATCTAAACCATGCACTAATATGCTAAGCTGCTGTTAACAGCATGGAATGTTCCCAATCATTCAATCTGCTCAGGGAACAAAAACTGTAATAGTGTCTGCAGTCCAACTTCTATGAGGAAATGGGCAACTATCCATTTGTAGTGGGACTAAAACCCCAGGAAATTAGAGAAGGTTTGTAGGGCTGGATTAGACTGAGCAGGTATACTGGCAAGGAAAAAAACAGGAATGTAAAGGGAAGAATTGGAAGGAGGAGGTTTGAAGAAAAAGAAGAGACAGAGCATTGAGGCAGTTTCACAAACTGACTTGAAGCAGCTCATTCTTTTGCTTCAGGCTCACGGCAACTGAGGACTCCCAGAATGCCCTCTAATTTGTACACAAAGTCAAGGGGAACCGTACTCCCAGTGACAACAGAATACCATAACAAGATTTTCCAGGACTGTAATACGAGACTACATTGGGAGAAAATGCATATTGGAATGCTCGTAAATGGGGGGAGAGAAAAAACCCACAACTCCCTGCACACAGAAAGCCAGCAAACCAAGGAGAAAGCTATCCTCCGCACCTTCTTCTTGACATGTTCTTCCTTTATTAATGATCCTTCACATTTCATTATCGATTACTTATTTTACAAGCCTGGTTCCTTGCAGGCTGGACAGATCTCCTGGCGTGGTGGTCCAAAGGCGTGAGCAAAGTTTCTCCCCTCCAACTACCTCCTTGCCCACCTACAGAGACCCCCACCCACCCAGGGGTTTTTTGGCTTGAGAACTAGAAGGCTCCTAAGAAGACTAAGCTGCCCTTTGTGGACAGGCTTTGGCTGTATGAGGCACTGTGGGAGGGAGCGTAAGCAACCAGCTGTTCCTGACTGAGTTAGTTGAAGGCTGGTTAACCTGGTATGCTTCTCTCTCTCATAAATGCAAGCTAACTGGATGAGGCTGATGGCTTCTCCCTTTCTTAAGCAAACTTTTAAAATTAGACTATTGTTTCTTTTTAATTAAGACTATTGCATTACCATTGATGCTATTTTAGAGTGTCGCGAGCAGGTCCCTCCCCCAAAGGAGCTTTCAATGTATATTTCAAAATGTGGGGAGACAACAGAGAAAACAAGGACCAAGTCAACCTCTGCTTCTTCCCTCCAAAAAAATGGCAGAGGCCCCCGCCTCCGGGCAGCTGCGGCAATGACGGCCCGCGACTGGCTCGTTGAGTTGTTGGTCGTGTTTTCTGGAGGATGGGAGAAAGGGGCGTCAGGGGAGGGGGGGAAGAGTCAGAATTCTCTTTCCTGATCATCTCCTGAGATTCTTGCCCGTTTTCAGGTACAGCAGCCTGAGCCACACAAAGCAGTACCCCTGAACCTGTTTCTGAACCCAGATCCTTGTTGCGCTTTAGGCTTAAATTTGACACAAAGGAGGCAGGCCTGAACTGAATGTTCGTGCCTAAAGTGGGAGACAGGGTGCAGCTGCCAGGAGGTAACTGGAAAAGCAAGAGGAAGGATCAGCTGCCCCACCTTTACAACCCCTCTTGCTCTAAAAATCCACCACCACTCGCCCCCCTGTCCTGGGAGTGCTTGTCTCCCAGCTACGGGCCACCATTTGGTAGGAGACTCAGTGCCAAAGCACTGTGCCCAAGCTCAGTGCCCAAGCACCTGCTTGGCATGCAGAGGGTCCTAGGCTCAACCCCCAGCATCTTCAGCTAATGTGATCTCAGGCAGCAAATGCTGGAAATGACCTTTCTCTGCCTGGGACTCGGGAGAGCAGCTGGCAGTCAAAGGAGACAAGATGGAGCGTCACATCAGCAGAAGGCTCCGTTGTATGTTCTTAGGCCAAACTGCTGCCACTGGCATTTGACCAGTGATTTCCCCACCCACCACCCCATAGCACCCAATGTATTTCCTGGCTCCCACTTGCTTCCTCCCCAAAGCAAAAAGCTGGTCCCCGCTTTCCACCTCCTCTCTGCTCCAGGAGCTTCAGAAAACGCCAGGAGGTAGCACCCTTTTCTCTGCAGGGAGCACCCATTCAGAAGCAGCTGCCTCCACTGTAGGAGAATACTTGGCTTGGAACTTCCCAACACTTTGCGGAACCTCCCACCATTTTGATTTGGCCCTAGTCCGTCATCCTCCTGGGCAGCCCTTTTGTGATTCCCATTCCTAGTGCTCAGAACTCCAAAAGCTCCCACAAATAGGGATGGGCATGAATGGCCTCACGAACGTAAGTTCATGATAAATTTTGACCGGTTCGTGGTTTGCGAACTGAAGATCCACCACAAACTTCCATGAATTTTAAGGCAGCTTCCAATCTTTCCACTCTTCACAAACAGCAGCTGAGCGGTGGGGAGCGGAAAGCAGGGGTTTAAATGGCTCTGAGCCATTTAAACTACCTGCTTTCCGCTCCCCACCGCTTTTCACAGGAAACCCCTACTTTCTGCTCCCCGTCATTTTTTCATATCAGTTCGTGGTTCAGTACATGCCCATCCCTACCCACAGGCTTAACCAAGCTGGGGGCACCCTTGACTTAGATAGTACTAGGGCAGACAGGAAAGCGCAGAGGAAAAACTGGTGGAAGGGGAGCTGGGGGGGAATGAAAAGTACAAAAGAAGCCTTCCTGTTGAGCCCAGTTTTCATGACCACATCAGGCCAAGTAGTAAAGGCACATGGAACCTAGGAGGAGAATGTGTCATAAATGGCTCTGACGTCACTTCTGAGTGAATACCATAGAGATCTGATCAATTCCTGGAGCGTCACAGGGCCTCACAGGGAGGAGGAGGACATTACTTCGAAGCCCCACTGTGCCAGAGATGCTTGAACTAGTCTTAGGGTTCTTTCACACATGCTAAATAATGCGGTTTCAATCCACTTCAGCAACTGTTTGCGAATGGATTTTGACATTTCACACAGTGAAATCCAGTTGCAAAGTACACTGAAAGTGGATTGAGAGTGCAATATTTCGTGTGTGTGTGTGTGTCTGTGTGTGTGAGTGTGAAAGCACCCTTATTCTTTCAATCTAACCTACCTCACAGGATTGTTGTTGTGAGGATCAAGGGGAGAAAAGCATGCTGGTGTAAGCCCCTTTAGATCCTTGTTTAGGTCCCCGTTGGGGAGAAAAGCAGGGTATCAGTATCTAAGTAGACAGATACAAACACTCTTATCCGAGATGGAGAGGGGATAAGAATGAGTTAAAAGAGCAGCACGGAGACAGGGCAGAATCCAAATTCAGTTTCCCAAAGAACTGGAAAATCCCAGTTTCCTAGATCATATCGTTCCAGGCGAAGTCTGAAAACATGTGGGTAATTCCTGACACCAAAAAAAACACCCACATCCACCCTCACTCACGGCTCCTCTTGGCTCCGAATCCGGGTAGGTCGGTTTGTTTTTAGCACGGAGTAAAACACACAGGCTGTCTTATAATTGCTAATTTGAGCAATTATTGTAATCACGTACAATCAACGTGGGAGGAAGGCGGGCCAGGGGAGGCGGCAGAAAATAAGGGTGAAGACAGACTGTCAGAGAGAGCGAGGAAAACAAACACAGAGAGGAAGTCCCAGGGAGGGGCAGCAACTCAGAGGCAGAGCGCGTGCTTTGCATACAAAAAGACCCGGATTCAAACAGACACAGGCAGCAGGAGACAGTAACGCCGGATGGACCTTAAAGCAGTTCCACGGGAACTGGTGAGCTGTGAAAGAGGCGGCAACTCAGGTGCAGCCTTTGTCTTTCGAAGGTCCTCAGTTCCATCATGGCCACCTCCAATTAAAAAGATCTCAGGCAGTGGAGGCTGAGAAATCCTTTTGCTTCCCCATTTCAGGCAGCAGGTGGATGAAAGGCCTCCCTCGGCCGGAGTCCTTGGAGCATTAACGCCAGCCAAAAGAAGCCATGGATGGAGCCACGGCTTGAGGCAGGACCTCACATGAAGCCACCTTGTATTGCATCAGACCCTTGGTCTATCCTGGTCACTCTTGTCTACTCAGACAAGGCAGTGGTTCTCCAGGTTCTTTCACATCACCTCCTTTCAGATCCTTTTAGGTGGACATGATGGGGAATGAACCTGGGCCCTTCTGCATGCCAAGGAGGGACTCTGTCACTGAGCCACAGCCTCTCCCTGCCCCCCACCGACGGGCAGCTTCACATGTTCACCAGGCACATCAGCTTAACGACAGAGCATTTACTTTGCAGGCAGAAGGCCTCAGGTTCAATCCTTGTCATTGCCAACTTAAAAGGATTTCAAGCAGCTGAAGTGAAAAAGACCTTAAGGGGCTTTTGCAAATCATAACTGACACCTGTGTAACAATGGTATAAAGCAGACTCTTGGGCCAGGGGTCCCCAGCCTTTTTAAGCTTGTGGGCACCTTTGAAATTCTGGAAAAAAGCCACTGGGCACAAAAACAAAATGGTTGCCACAGGAGGCAGAGCCAATCAAAAAGTGGCTGCTGCAGTAGGCGGGACCAACCACGAGATGTCAGGGATTGATGTTATGCACAACTCGAATAGTAACTCTTCAAAGTTTCAGGCAGAAGCGCTGCTTAACTGGATGCCTTTTAATCTGCACAGCCAATCGGAAGCCCTGCTGGGAAAGAGCTCCCCCTAGCCCCCCACCCGCTTTCTAAAAGCTCTTGGCAGGCACCAGGGAAGGTGCCCATGGGCAACACGTTGGGGACCCCTGCTTTAGGCCCTGGCTCAGAAGTAGAGCACCAGTTTTTCAAACACAAGGTCCCAGGTTCAATCCCCAACATGTCCAGTTAAAAGGATCTCAGAAGAAAGGGAACGATCTCGTTCTGTTTGACATTTCAAAGAGAGACCCTGCTCCCAGAGCACAGAATACTGAGCCAGACAAAGAAATGGCTCAACGCAATCTAAGGCAGTTTCATGTGGTCAGGAGACAGAAGACCGCTTACCTTCTCCAAGTGAGTACACCTTGAACCCAGACATTTTCTTGGACAGAACTGACTTTGGCAAGTTAAGGAGGGCAGGGTTGTAAACCGGAAAGTCATGGTAGTAATTTTCAAGGATCCACACGGCAACTCGCTGGATGCTGCAGGGAGAGACAAGGGAAGACACGAGGCATGGGGTGTGCAAGGTCTTCGGTTCCATTTGAAGTGGGAAGAAGAGTTTCATCTAACCTTATCCACCAAAGTTTTCAGCTCTCTGCGAGGAATGCTGAGACACACAGGAAACAAGCCTAAATTTGGCCAGCAGAGGGCAGCAGCAAGGCTTTTTAGTATTACCCATGCACGGAAGCCACAGAGTTTTCCCACATTCTTCTCTGTTCCTTCTGACCCCCACTCGAGAAAAGAAAAGTCGGGGGGGGGGGGGGGGGGGCGCACAAAATCTGTATGGAGGGACTGCCATAGGGGTGAGTGAGCTATAGTGAGGAGGAACTAGGGTATGAAATTGGCTCCTTTCCTCAGCACAGCTGTGCTTGAGAGCCAGAAAGGTGCAGTGGTCAAGAGCTGTGGGATTAGTCTCTGGGACACCCAGGTTCAAATCCCCACACGCCACGGAAGCTCACTGGGTGACCTTGGGCCACTCACACTCTGCCTAACCTACCTCACAGGGTTGTTGTGAGGATAAACATGGAGAACAGAATGATGTCAGCCAGTTTGGTGTAGTGGTTAAGTGTGCGGGGACTCTAATCTGGGAGAACCGGGTTTGACTCCCCACTCCTCCACTTGCACCTGCTGATGTGACCTTGGGTCAGTCACAAGCTCTGGCACAGCTGTCCTTGAAAAAGAGCAGTTTGTGTCAGAGTTCTCTCAGCCCCACCCACCTCACAGGGTGTCTGTTGTGGGGAGGGGAAGGGAAAGGAGTTTGTAAGCCGCTCTGAGACTCCAAGTGAAGGGCGGGGTATAAATCCAATCTCTTCTCCTCCTCCACTTTGGGACACACACACACACACCCCCCACTGGCCAGAAAAACAGGATACAAATGAATTAAATAAATAAATAAGTAAAAACTGTAGAAGAGGAAGAAAGAGCAGTTTTACCCTCTCACTGCAGTCCCTCAACCTATGCAGTTATTCCCCCACATGGGTCCTGCGGTCCTGGAAATTACCCTTTTGGGGGGTTGTGAGGGGATGCAGAAGCAGAGGAACATGGGAACCCGAGACCATTTGTGCACAGAGGGGTAGGGTACATGCTGCCATCTTCTCTCTTAGGTACACATACATGTTTATTCATCATTCAGAACATTTCTACACCACCTTTCCAGACCCGCATCAAAAACACATACCCACAGAGGGGTAGGGTACATGCTGCCATCTCCTCTCTTAGGTACACATATATGTTTATTCATCATTCACAACATTTCTACACCACCTCTCCAGACCCGCATCAAAAACACATACTGAAAAGAGGCCCACTGCTGGCCGTACCATCCCTTACCTGAGATGGCCGACATTATAAAACCGACTGGCCCCATCGGTCGAGCGCACCACCTTGAGGGTGAAGTGGGGCTGGAGCTGCCGCAGCTCGAGAAGAACCACAGCCAGGTAGTGGACGAAGAGGAGGGCGTCCACGAGGGAGACGGCGTACTGCACAATGCCCTGGTAGTTGGTGTCGCGCGAGTCCAGGATGCGGACGCCATAGAAGAGCCAGTAAGAGACCACCAGGAGGAAAACCAGCACCATGAGCAAGGCCCGGAAGACAAAGATGCGCGGGAAGAAGGCCTTGGGGCGGCGGAAGAAGAGGGCCCAGCTGCCCAAGAGGAGGATAAGGAGCTTGAAGGCCACCGAGATGAAGAGTCCCTCGCAAGGTGTCCCGCAGGGCTCCAGTTTCTCTCCCCACAGCAGCTGGGGCAGGAGCATGAAGGCCAAGGGGGTGAGGAAGGAGAGGAGGGCCAAGGCCCCGCCCAGGGAGACGCCCAGGTGCCGTGAGCAGTCCAAGTGGGCGCTGTCCTCCATGTCCTTCGTGATGCGTGTGATGTCATCGTGGGAGATACTGTGCTCCGACGTGCCTGTCACCACCGTGGTGGTCTCCCCCCAGTTGTCATCCTGCCAGGAAGGGAAGACACAAAAAGGGGAGGTTACCCAAGCCGGTGTCCCTTAAGCCACACCCCTTTCCCAGGATTCTTTGCCAGTCCGAGGCCACTTCCCATCCTAAGGGCCTTTAATGTGCTTCTCGTTAACAATGGGGTGAGACTCTGGCAAAGGTATATGCTTCCCTGCAGTGCTCTCTCGTCACAACAGTGTGAAGCTCACCATGGCAACTCACCATTGATACAGGACCTGGCTTAATACTAGACCTGTTTGGTGTAGTGGTTAAGTGCGCGGACTCTAACCTGGGAGAACCGGGTTTGATTCCCCACTCCTCCACTTGCACCTGCTGATGTGACCTTGGGTCAGTCACAAGCTCTGGCACAGCTGTCCTTGAAAAAGAGCAGTTTGTGTCAGAGTTCTCTCAGCCCCACCCACCTCACAGGGTGTCTGTTGTGGGGAGGGGGAGGGAAAGGAGTTTGTAAGCCGCTCTGAGACTCCGAGTGAAGGGCGGGGTATAAATCCAATCTCTTCTTCTTCTTCTTCTCACTAAGCTAGTAAATCGGTTTCTGGACTGCGGTTGAGCTATTACATGACTGGTTGTTCCTCTAGGAAGAGGGAAAAATCCCATACATGCACAGAAAACTAGAACATCCGGGAAATGGCTAGGCTACTACCCTTCTCCTCTACTCAAAAACCCCCTTCGTACAGCCAGAAAAATGGGGGGGGCCAGGAACACCTCCCCCTACCCAGTACGGTAATCCTGACCAGAATTAGGCCCCTGTGGCGCTGCTAGAAGGAGTTTCCTGAAGGAAATTCACTCTACAAAATGGAGGTGCATCCTAAGGGTGAACTCAGGGATGCCATCTCATCACTTTTGGCCCCGAGATCCCTTGAAATGAGAGACTGCTGGGGACAGAACATGAGACTGTCAGCAAGTAAGACTCTACCACAGAGCCATGCCCCCCCCTCCTAACTTCTGGCTAACTATGGGTATGACCGTAACAACTGAATACATGCCATTTATACTGTCCTGCTAACAACATTTTAAGAATATGGTCAAATTTAGAAGAAGAGATTGGATTTATACCCCCGCCCTTCACTCGGAGTCTCAGAGAGGCTTACAAACTCCTTCCCCCTCCCCTCCCCACAACAGACACACTGTGAGGTAGGTGAGGGTGAGAGAGCTCTTTCCAGAACGGCCCTTGAGAGAACAGCTCTGACAGAACTATGGCTTGCCCAAGGTCATCCAGCAGCTGCAAGTGGAGGAGTGGGGAAATCAAACCTGGTTCCCCCAGATTAGAGTCCGCGCACTTAACCACCACACCAAACTGGTATAGAAATTTAACGTTTTTATACCGGGCTTAAAGTGTCTCAAGCTTCTATACCACATTCAAAGTGTCTCAAGCACTTCTACGTGTATGGTAAAGTAGTATTATCCCCATCTTGCAGACCGGGGCAGGGAGAGATGCTAAAGCTGAGAAAGAATGAATTGGGGGGGGGGGGGGTATTTAAGGTGACCCAAGGAATCCATGGCAACAGCAAGGCTCAGACCAGGATGACCCTGTCTCACCCTCCGCTTGCCAACCCACCACACAGCTATAACAGAGTCAGGCCTTGTTCGAAGCTGCCATACTTTCAAAATGAAAATAAATGCCCCAAATGGAACATAAACCTTTTAAGACGCTTCTGGCAATCAACCTAGCAGTTCGAAAGCAAGAAATTGCAAGTAGATCAATAGGTACCACTTCGGTGGGAAGGTAACAGCGTTCCGTGTGCCTTGGCGTTTAGTCATGTCGGCCACATGACCACGGAAACGTCTTCGGACAGCGCTGGTTCTTCGGCTTTGAAACGGAGATGAGCACCACAACCCTAGAGTCGGATTCGACTAGCTTTCGAGCAAGGGAGACCTTTACCTTTACCTTTTAGTAATCACCTATATACTGTGTCTTTGTACGTACCTTTGCATTCACTATATGACGATATTTGTTGTTGATATTTTTGCTCAAAAACCACTGTTACATCCACAATGTACATACTGTGAAACAGTTACTAAAAAACAAAAACAAGACTAACAAATGAAAGACATGTACGCTCCTTAAGCGCTGTCAATTTCAAGAGACTGTCTCCCGCCGCAGCTTATGAATTAAATCGTGACTATGCTGCTATTCTTCACAAGACTGAAACTTAATATAACAGTCTCTAAGTTTTTACTTCCGTTGCAGGATTGTCGCAGTCAGAAGAAGAGAAGAGACTAGATGACTTGTGTGTTTCAGGTTGAAGTTCATCAGGACGTGAGCACAAAACTCTTAAATGTTGAAAGTGTGACTGTAGCCCTGACCTGGATAGGCCAGGCACACCCGATCTCGGAAGCTAAGCAGGGTCGACTCTGGCAAGTATTTGGAATACCTTGAAATACCAGAGGCAGGAGGAGGGCACAGGCTTTCTTCAGCCACCTCTCTGAATATGCTCCAGCCCCCCCGGTAGGGGTTAGTCACCAGAGGTCGCCATGACTTTCAGGTGCACACACACTCACACGCACAAACATATAACAAAAAGAAAAGAGTGACTGTAGACAAAGAGGTATTGTTGTGTTGTGGAGGGGATACCTCCACCTCTCACAGTTAAAATATCAACAAAAAAATATAGTAAAGTGCAAAGATATCCTGTACGCACTACAAAGACAAAGTATATAGGTAATTACTATAAGTGTTAAACGGTTATGTTCCATTTCAGTGTATTTGGACATTTATTTACACACCGAAAGTTTCCCCCTCGTTTTCTCTTGGTACTTTCAAAATGAGCATAAGCAGAGTATTACCTCCTGGTTTTCGTCACAGATGTATAAGTTCCCTTCACCAATATAATACAGTGGAACTACAAGCCCACACTCCCAGAAATACTACTCATGCTTTGTGCTCCGGAAGGCTAGTCAGGAAAAGGAAGGGAGTGACCACAAAGGCCATGAGCCCTCCCCGCTCT
>NW_015166477.1:268571-272018 GCF_001447785.1 Gekko japonicus | reverse complement strand
TGCGACTCCCATCGGGTTTTTGGGGCGGGCCCCGCCCCCGCCGATCTCTGGGTTGGGGAAACAGAGGAAGAAAGTAGCGCACGCTGGAAGTTATGGGCTTGCTAGCTCCCGATTCAGCACTCAGCAGCTCACTTCGAGTCAGGAAAGGATCCTAATCAGGCCACCCTGCTGCCATCCTGCCTCAGCCCCACGATAAGAGCCCTGCACCTTTCTGCTGTTTCGAGTCGACTCGTTGTCCAGCAAAGGCTCCCCAGGGGCCTGGATGGTCACCGACTTGTCCCCTCGGCTCCCATCTCGGCTTTTGGAGCGGTGCCGCTCCCGCCGATCTCTGGGTTGGGGAAACAGAGGAAGAAAGTAGCGCACGCTGGGAGTTATGGGCTTGTTGGCTCCCGATTCAGCACTCAGCGGCTCACTTCGAGTCAGGAGAGGATCTTAATCAGGCCACCCCGCTGCCATCCTGCCTCAGCCCCACGATAAGAGCCCTGCACCTTTCTGCTGTTTTTCATGGCTTGTAGAAAAAGAACCTGTCCCCCGTCCTCTATCCCCACTCAGTTCTGAGGCAAAAGACAGTGAAGCCTCTAGCAGTAACAGATAAGTCTAAAACCAATCAGTAAATAACTTTTGAAGCATTCTGCAAACACCAAAAGCTGGATTTTTCACTTTCATCACTGTAAATTTTGTAACAACGTATGAGAAGTATACTGTTCATAAGATGCCTTCAGCTGTCTGGGGAAGGCAAGATAAAAATATTATTTCTATTGGACTGTCAAAGACACCGATTAGGAAACGTCAACAAAGTTGGATAGAATACCAGAAAAATGGGAATGGATACAGAAAGTGTTACATATGGCTGAAATGGACAAATTAACGAAGAAACTTAATAACAAGGAAGATCAAGAATTTTCTGAACAATGGAAAGACTTTAAAGAATATCTAGAAAAAAATTGGGATGTAAAACATAATTTACTTTGTTTTGATAATTTTTAAGGGCTGAAAGATATAGAGGTTTGGAATGTTTAGATTAAGATATTGTTACCTTGAAGTTTAAGAGGATAAGGGGAGAGTAAAGATAGAAATACAAACGGGGAAAGGGGGGAAGAGCATTGCGGGAAGCCACCAAAGGGGGGGGAGGAGTTAATAGAAAGGGATATGTGATAAAAGAATTGTAATGTAATGTTGAATGTGTTGTTATATCCAAAATAAAAAAAGTTTTGACAGGAAACGTCAACAAAGATGAAAGTGAAGGGGACGAAAATTTGGGAAGTCATATTTTGAAGCAGAAGAGTGACACATCCCCTACCCGAAGAGAAATCCCTGCACATCCACCCTGACCTTGTGCTCACCTGTGCTTCCGGGAGCTGCGCGAGTGACCCGACTTGTAGGAGTACCCCGAGTACTGCGACTCGTTGTCCATGTTGTCAGAACGCCGAGCCTTGTAGCGGTCCACGTTGATGGACTTGGGTCTCCCAGGCCCTGGGACGGCTGCCAAGGCAGCCGCTGCCTCCTTCAGAGTGGGCTTCTTCAGGCCGAGGGGCACCTTCAGGAAGTCAACTTTCACCTTGAGGGACTCTATTTTGATCGGCTGGTTGGGCTCGTCTCAGAAGAAAAAAGGGGTACCTACATACAGAGATGGGAAACATTTAACCAAACTCACTGTACACCAGCAGACAAGAGAAAGAGTCCAGTAGCACCTAGCAAAATTTGTGGCGGAGTATGAGCTTTCGTGAGTCACTGCTCACTTCTTCAGATACAGCTAGAATGTGAGTTCGTCTGTCCTTATACCTTGGGAGAATGGAGTGATTTCAGATGCTGAATGACAACAGCAGGTGTGATTGGATCAGGTGTGATATGTAGAGGGGTAGTAGGCATTGAGAAATCAGCACTGGTAATGAGACAGGAAACCTAGGTCTCGATTGTAAAGTCTTCTGCATTTGATGAGAAAGACGATGTCTGTTTGTACCTGTGCAAGTTTCTTCACAAGGCTGATGGATTTCCATTCTGATGGCTAAACGTGGTGCCTTCCACGGAGAGAGATCAAGATGGGTAGCCGTGTTAGTCCGTAGCAGCAGAAAACAGCAAGAGCCCAGTAGAATTTTAAAGATTAACAAAATTTGTAGCAAGGGATGAGCGTTTGAGTTCCTGCTCACTTCTAGCGGTATCTGAGGGTAGCCGTGTTAGTCCGTAGCAGCAGAAAACAGCAAGAGCCCAGTAGCATTTTAAAGTTTAACAAAATTTGTAGCAAGGGATGAGTGTTTGTGAATTCCTGCTCACTTCTAGCGGTATCTGCAAAAGTGAGCAGTGACGCACAAAACCAGAGCCAGTTTGGTGTAGTGGTTAAGTGCGCGGACTCTAATCTGGGAGAACCAGGTTTGATTCCCCACTCCTCCACATGCAGCTGCTGATGTGACCTTGGGTCAGTCACAAGCTCTGGCACAGCTGTCCTTGAAAAAGAGCAGTTTCTGTCAGAGTTCTCTCTGCCCCACCCACCTCACAGGGTGTCTGTTGTGGGGAGGGGAAGGCAAAGGAGTTTGTAAGCCGCTCTGAGACTCCAAGTGAAGGGCAGGGTATAAATCCAATCTCTTCTTCTTCTTCATACCCTGCCACAAATTTTGTTAGTCATTAAGGTGCTACTGGACTGTTGTGCTTTTCTACTGCTAAAGACAAACATGGTTACCCATCTTAATCTTTCACTGCACACCGTGAATTAAGCAAGACCCCACCCCTCCAAATCAGGGACCGTACTATTACAAAATGCACCGTGGGGGGTGGGAGGGCAAGAGGAAAAGATGGCATGTTTGATGGATGTATTGCATTAGAAAATTATCTTGTATATAGGAAACAACATATGAAGCGGCTATATATCCTGAGTCAGACCATCCGTACGTCTAGCTCGGTTCTGCTTCCTCTGAATGGCGGCAGCAACAGTTCTCCAGGGTCTGTGGCAGACAATGACCTTTCCCAGCAACTGTTACCAGGGATACTTTGACCTGAGATGCCAAGGATTGAATACGGGACCTTGTAAATGCAAAGCTACCCCCTCCCCCCACTCCCCAAAGCATCCAAACTAAGCTCAGCAAGAAAAGAGGGCTAAGTTAGGAGTCCTCTCCCTGACATGGTGGCTTTCCACATTACAGGGAGGTATGTTTGTTGGGGGTGGAGGGGAATATTTATTCACACGATTCCACACACACGCACACCTGCATTTTGAAATGGCACAGTGCAAGGATGGTATAAATGAGGACAACCAACTAAAGAAATCTCAGTTGATTCATCACGAGTTTAATAAAGAGACCAGATCTCGAAAGAAAGAAAAGAAAGAAAAGAAAGAAAGAAAGAAAGAAAGAAAGAGAGAAAGAGAGAGAGAAAGAGAGAGAGAGAGAGAAAGAGAGAGAGAGAGAGAGAGAAAGAGAGAGAGAGAGAAAGAGAGAGAGAGAGAGAGAGAAAGAG
>NW_015166477.1:258040-268467 GCF_001447785.1 Gekko japonicus | reverse complement strand
AGAGAAAAAGAGAGAAAGAGAGAGAGAGAGAGAGAGAGAGAGAGAGAGAGAGAGAGAGAGAGAGAGAGATTACTTTGTTTTTAAAATGTTTGTTCTTAAAATGCTTGGCACAAGAGGAAATGCCTCCCCTAAGACAAAGCCAGTGGTCTGCAATGTATACAAGTACTTGCAAAAAGCAACTAAATGGGCAACCAGTTTTAATGGTGCTTTTTTTTTAACAAATAAATCAGATGTGTTTTTAGTCAATTATAAAAAAAATGGGGCCAGTCACGTTTCCCTGAGTCTAACCTTCCTCACAGAGTTGTTGTGAGAAGAAAATGGAGAAGGATACAACCACATATACCACATTCGGTGTCTTGGAGAAAGGGCAAGATAGAAACATGATACCGATATATCTAATTCTCAACATGGCCCCATGTTCAGAGTTCAGAGACAAGACAGGTCTTTCTGCAAATCTGAAAAAAAATGCCCCAGGTTGCAGAAAAATCTGAAATCTAAATGGTTAGAGCGTCAAAGTAGACCCACTAGAGTGGGAAGGAGAGAAGGAAGCAGGAAAAGGTGATATAGGCTATGGAGGCTTTCAGGAAACGGAAAGAGGAAATAGTGAGGGAGGGGAAAACGAATTCCTTCCCACAAGTCCCCCACTTTTATAGATCGATTACCTAGGATTTGCAGCCCTAGAGTCAATGGGTTACATTGTTCAGAACACTCCCACTTCCAAAGGCACTGCCTCAAGCCCAAAAATGCAGCTCACTAAATTACCTATACTTGGGAATCAAGTGATCTCCCACATGTAGATGCAAAATGCAGAACTGTCACTCAACAGAACACACGTTCAATCAAGGTTTTCAAGGGGGGGGGAGTGCATTGCATTTTTAAGATTTCCCCCTTTGAACATGAGAGCTTCCCCCACCCCCATGAAAGTGGGGATAAACGGATCCCTTTTCCAGCAGTGCAATTTCCTTGCTTAGCTCGATATGGATATACAGAGCACAAAGCCCTGGCTGAGCTCACACGAAACAGACAGATGGGAGAGAACAGGGGTACTGGAAGAATTAAATTAAATCCTGACCAACTGGCACTGAAGAGGATCTTGTGTAAACGTGGCCGTCTCCCCTAGAACGACAAGCAAAGTGCCAAAAGTATTTTGTGCGGCTACTTCGACAGAGTATCAGCCCCTGCCAGAATTCACATCCACCCCCTCCCTATTTTTCTTTTGTTATATCCCATGTTGCAAAATTAAACATTTCACATGATTTATGTTTTCATTAACGTTACGTTCTGCATATTAATTGCCTCAAAGAAAGCCCCGGGTAGAAGCCAGCACAGAAATGAATTATTCAAGGCAAAACGCCGGCTCGGTGCCCGCTGCAGGGCTTCGGGTTTCTGTCAGAACAGGTTTTGACACACAGGCTCCGGGAGGAATCTAAACCGACAAACGCTGAACTCTCTCCTTTCCCAGCAAAGGAACCTTTCAACAGACTCCCAGATCCGGTTCTCTCCCCTTTCCTGGGGCTGGAGGGGGTGGGGGGAGCTCGTAGAGGGCAGAGTACTTGCTTGGCATGCAAAAAGTTCCAGGTTCAATTCCCAGCTTCTATAGCTGAAGGATCTCAGGCGGCGGGAATTGGACAGTTCTGTGCTCTCAGACCTCGGAGAACCAATAGCAGACAATACTAGGCTGGAGAAAACAAGGGACTATTAGTGTAAAATGTGAAAATCCTAAAAAGATTCCGTAGCTGAAGGGTAGAGTGAAGCTCCTGTTTTACACACAGACTTAATCCCTGTTCAAATGACTTTAGATCGCAGGGATGCATTGTGAACTATAATGGATTAATGCAGGGCTCTTTTTGTAGAAAAAGCCCAGCAGGAACTCATTAGCATAGCAGGCCACACCCAACAGCAGGAACTCATTAGCATATTGGGCCACACCCCTGACAGCACAGCTCATTAGCACATTAGGCCACACCCCCATGTTACCAGAAGTGTGGTTATCCAGCCACACCCACCTTTTGCTTGTTATTCTGTTTACCTTGTTTGTTGTCAAAACCCAGGGCTTTTTTTGTAGCAGGAACTCCTTTGTATGTTAGGCCACACACCCCTAATGTAGCCAATCCTAATGAGTTCCTGCTGTTGGGTGTGACCTATTATGCTAATGAGTTCCTGCTGGGCGTGGCCAACATGGGAGCCAGCCGGAACTCCGTTCCTGTGCGTTCCTGCCCCAAAATAGCCCTGTTTAATAGTATCCAACAGACCTATCCTGCCATGAACGTAAAAGAGCCTTGCTGGATCAGATCTAGCTTGTTCCCAAGAGCAGCCTTACAAGAAACCCCAACGTGCAGGATATTAAGTCAATTGCTGGTTCTCCGACGCCCTATATTCAGGGCAGACCGCTTCCAAAGAGGCAGAACAGCAATTCCAGGCACACACAATCTGCCATGGGGATGTGGAATTTATCTAGCTGGCATAACTCCCAAGTTAGTAGTCCTCAACGAGGCGTTCAGTTCTCCAGTCTGATTTTACGTCCCCTCCCAACAAACAGAAATATTAGAAAATATAGAAGCTGCTTCTCCAGAGAACCTGCTTGAGGAGGTTAACAAAATAAAATCTGATAAAATTATAAAACAGTATGCGGATTGTTTCAAAATTAATAACAAACTTTAAAAAACCCAGTACTAGAACCGAGGCAGAGCAAGGAACCGGCACATAAGATTGAGCAGTATAAAAACGAGTCTCAAAAAATAGTTCTCAGGCAAGGAGCAGACTAAAAATAATTTGAAAAGAACACCTTAATTAAAAGGTTGGGTAACAAGAAATGTTTTGGCCTAGTGCCTAAAAGAAAGTACAGTAGGTGCCAGGCAAGCCTGGCGGGGTGCATTCCAAAGGCAAGGAGCCACCACAGAAAAAGTCCTGCCTCTGGTTGCCACCTACTTCACCTCTGAAAGTGGTGCTGGGGGTACAGAAGTGCTGTGAAAAGGCTCTTAACTGGCCGGCTGAACAATATGAGCAGAGCATCTTGAGAGAGAACCTTTTACCACTTTTTGTCTAAAGATTCTTCTCCAGGCCTTTTCTAGCCCCATTCCTGGCCCCCTGCCTCACTTGGACCAAGTTCAGCTTTTTAGAAGGGAATGATGATAACACCAAATTCATTCTTTTTTAAAAAAAAAAAATTAAAAAAACCTTTACTTGGAATTAAAATCCTTGGTTAGGGGGAAAAAGGAAAAAAGTTTAGCTGAACAAGCATTTCCTAACTACAGAGGAAAGGAAAAAATAATTATTTATATTCTGCTTTTCTCCCCAAAGACCCAAATGGATCTACAATCTCAGTCTCCCGTCCTCCATTTTATCATCACAATGACTCTGTGAATCTGAAGAAGTGTGTGTGCACACGAAAAGCTTGTACCCAGAATAAAACTTTGGGGTGGGAAGGGGAGGCTGGCGAACTGCGCATACTCACACATGCGCAGTTCGGCCAGGCTTGAGGCGCTCATCTCCAAAGAACCACCTAGGTAGGTGGTTCTTTTTTAGTGCAGGGTTTTGGGCGGGAGGGACGGACAGGCAACGATTCCCAGATGTTGCCATGGGATTGCGCCCGTTTGCTCCGCCCCTGATCCGTCCCGCTCCCGGCCCAAAACGCCTCGTGTGAACAGGGCCTTTGTTGATCTTAAAAGTGCCACTGGACTCAAACTTTGTTCTGCTGCTTCAGACCAACACAGCTACCCCACCTGAACCTGTGAGACAGGTTAGGCTAAGGGACAATGGCTGGCCTACATTCACCCACTGAGCTTCCAAGGTAGAGTGGGGGGTTGAAAATGGGATGTCTCCTAGACTAGGGTCTAGGGTCTGACAACTCTGACCACTACACCATGCTAACTGGTGAGCAATGCAGTCTTCTCTCCCTAAATCGAAAACTTAGAACCATAGAGTTGGAAGGCGCCATACAGACCATCTAGTCCAACCCCCTGCCCAATACAGGACCAGCCTAAAGCATCTCTGACAAATATTCGTCCAGCCTCTTCTTGAAAGCTGTCAGTGAAGGGGAGCCAACCACCTCCCTAGGCAGCTGATTCCACCTTTGAACCATAAAAACGTTTTTCCTAATATCCAGCCGATACCTTTCTGCATGTAATTTAAACCCATTGCTTCGGGTCCTATCCTCTGCTGCCAATTGGAACAGCTCCTTGCCCTCCTCCAAATGACAGCCTTTCAAATATTTAAAGAAAGTAATCATGTCCAATGTTCCCTCTAACCTACGGAGTCTTGTGAGCAAAAACTCTACTTTGTGAGCTACTGGCACTAAAGTTGTGAGCAAGTGATTTGGCTACTGCATCAATTAGTTTGCTCTGGAGCCATATTTCCTGAGCTAAGACAAAAATGTGTGAGCCGGAGGCTAAAAAACTGTGAGCTAGCTCACACTAACTCAGCTTAGAGGGAACACTGATCATGTCCCCCCTCAATCTCCTCCAAACTAAATATTCCCAAGGCCCTTAGCCTCTCCTCATAGGGCTCAGTCTTCTATAAGGTTGCGAGCCCTCAGGGGGCAGCCCCTGGTAGGCACTGCTGATGCCTTGACATACCCAGAAGTGACATCACAACATCATGTGACACTGTAGGAATTTCCCAAAGCTCTATGGTTTTTGTTATGATTAATTTTTTCATAGTGATTTGGGAAATAATTAGTTTTTACCACAGAGAGTTGGGAATTCCTAGAGTGTCATGCAACACCATGGCATGGCTTTTGGGTACACAACCAGAAGTGACATCACAGCATTGTGTGGCACCAGCCAGCCCCCCCCCTTTAGTTCATGATAATGTTTGAGCTACCAAATTTCAGTTTCCATCTTTGTCTGAAAGAGTGGTAGAATCATAGAATGTTAGAGTTGGAAGGGACCTTGCAGGTCATCTAGTCCCACCCCCTGAACTCTGCAGGAGCACAGCTGAAAGATCACCCTACATACCTACAACATACCCGAAAGATGGTCGTCCAGCCTCCACTTGAAAACGTCCAGCGAAGGAGCATCCACCACCTCCCGAGGCAGTCTGTTCCACTGCTCAACCACTCTAACAGTTAGGAGGTTTCTCCTGATATTTAGCCAGTAACGACTCCCTTGTAATTTCCACCCATTAGATCTAGTCTTGCAATCCGGAGCAAGAGAGAATAGATCTGCTCCATCTTCTACACGACAGCCCTTCAAATACTCGAACACTGCAATCATATCCCCTCTAAGCCTTCTCTTTCCCAGGCTAAACATACCCAACTCTTTCAGCCTTTCCCCACAAGACTTGGATTCCAACCCTCTCACCATCCTGGTTGCCCTCTTCTGGACACGCTCGAGCTTGTCAACATCCTTCATAAAATGTGGTGCCCAAAACTGGACACAGTACTCCAGGTGGGGCCTAACCGTAGCAGAATAGAGCGGAACTACCACCTCCCTTGACCTGGACACAATGCTTCTGTTTATGCATCCTAAGATTGCATTAGCTTTCTTCACAGCCACATCACACTGCAGGCTCATGTTTAGCTTGTGATCAACCAGAACACCTAGATCCCTTTCACATGTGCTGCTGTCAAGCCAAGTGCTTGACACATGTGGTGCTGTCAAGCCAAGTCCCTCCCATTAGAAAGTCAGTGGTTAGAGCCAGTTTCTGCCCATCCTGAATTCTACTGCAGATCAGATTCAGTGGGTGGCCCTCAAGAGTTCCAGAAAGGGGGAGAAGGGGAAAATCCTGCTATCCGTGATTTGATTGATCAAATCCCAGTTAATTGCTCAAGGCCTGAAGCTGAAATGTACAGGTCTGCAATTTAGAAATGGGCCCATTAAGAGTGAATGCAAATTGCCCAGACCTGGATAGCCCAGGCAAGCCCGATCTCACCAGATCTCGGAAGCTAAGCAGGGTCAACTCTGGCAAGCACTTGGATGGGAGACCTCCTGGGAATACCAGAGGCGAGAGGCGAGAGGCAGTGTCAGGCTTTATTCAGCCACCTCTCTGAATATCCTCCACGCCCCAATAGGGGTCAGTCACCAGAGATTGCCATGAATTCCAGGAGCACATACACTCACACCCACGTAAGAAAATACCAAAAAAAAGAGTGAATGCAAATTAACTTGCACGCTGGAAGGTGCAGAAGGAAAGGGGGGCTGCATTTTTAAAAACAATAGTGTAGAAGAGGGGAAGTTGGACTAGGGCAGTGATGGCGAACCTTTTAGAGACCACGTGCCCAAACTGCGACTCAAAACCCACTTATTTATAGCAAAGTGCTAACACGGCAATTTAACCTGAATACTGAGGTCTTACTTTAGAAAAAACCACTCATACGTTAACTTAAGATGATCCAAACAAAGTAAGGAAAGCCATCCCAAATGCTTTCATTTACTTAAAATTATTTGGCAGAGAATTCGACACTTTAATGATGGTCTGGGCCTGGCTGGGGCAATGGCACGCCTGCCCACAGAGAGGGCTCTGAGTGCCACCTCTGGCACCCGTGCCATAGGTTCGCCACCACTGGACTAGGAGAACTACTCCCTTTAGGGGATGGGGAGGGAAAATTATCAAAAGCAAGGCAACCCTACTGTCTTCTTTTTTCAGCTGCTCATCCTATCAAATACCAAAAAAAAGAGTGAATGCAAATTTACTTGCGCACTGGAAGGTACAGAAAGAAGGGGGGGCCCTGCATTTTTAAAAACAATGGTATAGAAGAGGGGAAGTTGGACATGGGGAACTACTCCCTTTAGGGGATGGGGAGGAAAAATTATCAAAAGTAAGGCAACCCTACTATCTTCTTTTTTCAGCTGCTCGTCCTATTTAGGTAGAAACCATAAAAGTGTTGGGCCTCTGAACGGGGAGATTTCATTCAGCCATCCTGAGTAATAACCCGGACCTGGATGGCCCAGGCTAGCCCGATCTCACCAGATCTCGGAAGCTAAGCAGGGTCAGCCCTGATTAGCACCTGGATGGGAGACCACCAAGGAAGTCCAGGGTGGCTACAAAGAGGCAGGCAAACCCCCTCTGAATGCCTCTTGCCTTAAGTCAGCTGCAACGATGGGCACTTTCCTCCACCACCACCACCACCCCCCTTCTGCCACTCTGTGAATTCCTCTCAAGCTGTCTTGAGCCAACAAGAAAGAGTAAGAGTATCCAAATAAACTTTAGAAGGGGATTAGATCAATTCATGGCAGCCTGTCAGTGGTGACTAGCCATGATCACTGAGGGGAGCCTCCACGTTAGAAGGCAGTCAACCTCTGAATCCCAGTGCCAGGAGGCAATATCAGGGGAAGGCCTGGGCCACTATGCCCTGTTGTTGGCCCTCCAAAGGAACTGGTTGGCCACTGCGTGAGACAGAAGGCTGGACTAGATGGACCACTGGTCTGATCCAGCAGAGCTCTTCTCATATTCTTATGTTCTTAACTAGTAAAAATAAAATAAAAGGAGTCCCACCCCTTTTTAAAGCCACTTCGCCTTGTGGCTGTGAGTTCCAAAAGTTAGCCGTCACTTGTGTGAAGAAGTACTTCTTCAGTTCACTGCCAATCTGCTTATTATTTTTTTTTGTAACACAATTTTTATTCAGGATATAATCAAAGTCAACATTTAGTTTTACATTTAAACCCGTTACATCCTACCCACCTCCCTTCCCCCCCCCACATGGCTTCCCACAGTGCTACGACCTCCTGTATATTGCTTAACCTTTTCCAATCTGCTTAATTGATTGACAACCCCCGCCTAAAATTCCATTGAGATAGATCAAAACGGGCAGCCGTGTTAGTCTTTCTGTAGCAGTAGAACAGCGCAAGAGTCCAATAGCATCTTAAAGGCCAGGGTATGAGCTTCTGTGAGTCACTGCTCACTTCTTCAAACACTTCTTCAAGTTCCAGTACTACCAAACTGACAAAATCCACCCAGCCACCCACCCCTGCCCTCCTTGGTCATCTTGTTTCTAAGCTAAAAACCTACAGATGCTCCTGTCCTATTCAGCCTACCCCAAAATAAACTCAAAGTGGGTAAGGCGGGTGCTTCATAACCACAAAGGAATCATGCGAGCAACCAAATGGATTGCCTCGGGGAACAACAGACGCTTCCCTGGTGTGTTAGAAGGCTCCAAGATGGGAGACACCCAAGAAATCCTGTATTTCCAGGAGCAGAGAAAAATCTTTCCCAACCGGATGCTGGGGACTCAGCACAGCTGGGGGCAGGTAGCCTAGACTTCAGGAGCATGGTAGCTTAATTATCCTTTCAACAACTGCAACAAAGACTGTAGCTGAACAGGGCAAACGAACTGAAGTTTTACTCACACACTCCCTTTCTTCTGCCCTCTCCTGTGGACTTCCTGGTTTTGAGAGGTGGTGTATTTAACTGTTATGGCGTTTTTATGAATTTTTAAAATTGTATTTATATATGTATTTTTATGCAAACGGCCCTGAGCCTGCCTCGGCGGGGAGGGCGGGATAGAAATTGAATGAATGAATGAGAGCCAGGATGGTGTAATGGTCCGAGTGTCAGGCTAGGATCAGCTTCCAATCTCCACTCTGCCATGAAAGTTTGCTGGATGAGTCACACTCTCTCTCATCCTAACCTCCCTCATGTGGTTGTTTTGTGAGGATAAAGTGGAGGCAGGTGATGTTCTAAGTCTCTGTGGGTCCCCACTGAGGAGAAAGGGTAAAGGTAAAGGTTTCCCTTGCTCGAAAGCCAGTCAAATCCAACTCTAGGGACGCGATGCTCATCTCTGTTTCCAAGCCGAAGAGCCAGCGCTGTCCGAAGACGTTTCCGTGGTCCTGTGGCCAGCATGACTAGACACCAAGGTGCACGGAACACAGTTACCTTCCCACCGAAGTGGTACCTGTTTATCTACTTGCTATTTCTTGCTTTCAAACTGCTAGGTTGGCAGGAGCTGGAACCAGAGACAGGAGCTCCTTCCGCCATGCGGCACTCGGGTCTCGAACTGCTGAACTACCAACTTTCCGGTCTGCAGTTCAACGTCTTAACCACTTGAGCCACCGCAGCCCCCACTGAGGAAAAAAGTGGGGTACAAATACCAGAATATATCTTTGTTGTGACATCTGAATTTGGGCACTTTGGTGAATTCGTCTGTTTCCTGCCTACGATCCAGGATTCCTCTTGGTTTAGAATCCTCGTTTAGGGTTAAAAAAAGTTTGAAGCACCTGAATTCCAATATCTCTCCACAAACTAATCAGGAGGTCTTTGTTCTCATCTCTGTGGGAGAAGGGAAGAGTGAGGGGTCTTGAGAATAATCCGTGCTTGTTCCTATCGCAACCAAACTTTCACAGTTTGTTAATGAGATCTGCATACAGGCATGTGGCACAAATCAAAGCAGGGGTGTGTCCTCCCCACCTGGGTGCTTGGGACTGAGGGGGACCTCCCTTCTTGACACCCGACAAATACTTTTAGATATTGGGAGGGGTTAGATGGGGCAGCTGCCTAGTAGGGCTGATTGGCTGTGCAGATTAAAAGGCATCCTGTTACACAGTGTTGTATGAGTCGTGACCAATGCTCCCTCTAAGCTGTGGAATCCTGAGAGCAAAAAATCTACTTTGGGAGCTACCATCATTCAAAGTTGTGAGTGGGTGATTTGGCTGCTTCATAAATTAGTTCGCTCTGGAGCCATCCTCCCTGAGCTAAGACAAAAATGTGTGAGCCAGAGGCTAAAAAACTGTGAGCTAGCTCACACTAACTCAGCTTAGAGGGAACACTGGTCATCATGACACAAAGCCTCTGCCTGAAACATCCAACTGTTGCTATTAGAGTTATGCATAACCTCACACCCTGACATTCTGTGGCCTTCCTGCGGCGGCCATTTTGTGACTGTGCCCAGCACTCTGCGTCAGAATCCCAAAAGTGCCCACAGGCTCAAAAAGGCTGGGGACCCAGGAATTAAAGACAAGAGGATTTAATATTGGGCCCACCCAGTGTTAGTACACAGTTCTGTGGCTTGAGTTATTCTTAACATTGAAAAGCTTCGATAAACTTAAAGAAATTAGTCATTTTCTTGCGTCAGTGGCTTTAAAACTGTGGATTGAGACTCAAAAACAGGCTGACACTCTCCTGCAGGTATAAGTCATACAGCCAGAAGAGGGGGGAAAGAAAGAAAGTGGTCTGGGAAAGATGACTCCGGTGGCTCAATAGCAAAGTTGAGTTTCCTTCCGCATAATGTGTAAAATTGCCTCTTACGGTTTGCTGCTGATTAACGCCAGATACCTGCAAATGCTAAACCTGGGGAAATGAAAGGGAAACCTTTTCGTTATGTATTTATGCGAGATTCCTGCATTTCGTGTTGAGGCAGGAGAAAGTAAAGGGGAATTAATGCCTTCGCGACTGAGTGCAGAAAAGTACCGAGGATCATGACTTATATGAATACACACAGATCTACCGATTCGAATGGGTAAGTTCATCATCTTTTACGTCGGGGATAAATGATG
>NW_015166477.1:254457-256378 GCF_001447785.1 Gekko japonicus | reverse complement strand
CTATCGGTACCGAGAAGGTCAGCGCAGGCGCAGAGTATCCCAAGGGTGTGATGCACAGAGACCACGAAGAAGATGGGAAGGAGTTTGTAAGCCACTCTGAGACTCCAAGGGAATTCCCTCCCTCCCTCCCTCCCTCCCGCACTAATCACAACACCCAGCTGGACCTCAACCCATCACAGGGGCTCTGTTTACTCACATCCTGAGTCAGACCTTTGGCCTACCCTCCTCTCTCTCCCCCTCTCCCTCCCCCCCTCCCCACCCCATCTCCCTTCCTCCCTCTCTCTCTCCAGCACTAAACACAACACCAAGCTGGACCTCAACCCATCACAGGGGCTCTGTTTACTCACATCCTGAGTCAGACCTTTGGCCTACCAGAATCAGTATTGTCTACTCTGACTGGCAGAGGCTCTCCAGGGTCTCAAACTGAAGTCTTCTGCATCACCAATGGCCTGATTCAGTATAAGGCAGCTACGCATGTTCACCTAACTTACTGTGGAAGTGGAAAGTGCCGTCAAGTCACAGCTGACTTATGGCAACCCTGTAGGGTTTTCAAGGCAAGAGATGTTCAGAGGCCGTTTGCCACTGCCTGCCTCTGCACAGCAACCCTGGTATTCCCTGGAGGCCTCCCATCCAAAGACTAGCCAGGGCTGACCCTACTTAGCTTCCGAGATCAGACAAGATCAAACTAGTCTGGGCTATCCCTACTACCTGAGTCTTTTAACTAGGTCTTGAACCTGTGACCTGCATGCAATGGAGAATCTCTACTGCTGAGACGCAGCCCCACCCTAGTTCTGCTACCTAGGCTTTGATGGTGCCCGGCTGCTGTTTAATTACCCGGATCTCCCTGCCATCCCTCTAGGCTTTCTGATACAGATCACAGCATCATAGGCAGTTGCTTTCAACGGGCAAAAAGCTGGCCTGTGTGTGGCAGGGAAGGGGGAGGCTGCAGAAGCAGCTAGGGCTGCCCCACCTCTCTGCCTGTCCCGGGGCGGGTCCAAAGGGAGATCCACGTGCCTGGTTCTCTTCTCTTGAAGGATGAGCACAGGCCTCCTTGTGCTCCTCCACTCAAACCCCCTCCTGCCATCCAGAACTCAGGAGACCATCCTGGCACATTTGCAATTCAATTCACCCCAAGAGCTTCCCCCGTTCAAAGCCTGCCAAACCGATAGGGGAATTATTATGCACTTTGCATAATGCCAGGAGGTAAGCATAGCTCGATTCACCTGCAGCGGGGCAGGCCTACAGCCCATCCTGTCTTTTGATCATTCAGCTCATGAACATGCACATATACACACACCCCTGGCATACGAAAAGACCGCTGCCAATTCACAGAGAGGGTCTTGTTTTGGGAACACATTGATACCAAGACACCGCCGCCTGGACTCACATGATAAGGCAGTGTGTGTGTGGGGGGGGGGGGGAGAAATACATTAAATGGGGAGAAGAAAACAATAGAGAGCCAGCAGCAAGGATGTTGGGATATGTGGGGGCCATGCGAAAGTCCTGCCATGGATTTGGGGAGTAACCTTGAGAAAGTGTTTGTTTCCAGGCAGATCTGCACAGACAGATAATCCCATGGTAGAGAATTCCCAGCTCTACAGCCTCTCAGAATGTGAGAATGTTGTGCTTAAATGCTCTCCTTTTGGAGGAAAATACTCTCATGCACAAAGCTAGCACATCAGGGAGAACGTGGTGCTACAACGTTTCTCCCTGAGAAGCTAAGCTTTCTACACGGAAGGGGTTTTTGATAGCATTCGCCCATGCGATATTCCGAGGCTTGGCTGTTCAAAAGGACACAGTCCGATTTATCAGCAGATTGGTCCTCGGCCTTACTTGTAAAATGTGAATGGTGAAGTCCTGTCTCAAAGCCTTCTTTGCAGATTAAGAACTGCAAATGTGAATTTAATAATAATAATAATAA
>NW_015166477.1:247520-253875 GCF_001447785.1 Gekko japonicus | reverse complement strand
GGTCCTCCCCAACCAGCCGCTTTATATCGCATCAAAGTGTCAGAACATCTCTAGAGTTGCCACCCCCAGGTTGGGTTTGGGTTGAGATTCAGGGTGAAACCCGGGGAGGGCGAGGTTTGGGGAGGGGAGGGAGCTCAGTAGGGTATAATGCCATGGAGTTCACCCTCCAAAGCAGCCATTTTCTCTGAGGGAACATCTCTATAGTCAGGAGATCAGCTGGAGGTAAGGTAAAGGTTTCCCTTGCTCGAAAGCCAGCCGAATCCGACTCTAGGGGGTGGTGCTCATCTCCGTTTCCAAGCCGAAGAGCCAGTGCTGTCCGAAGACCTTTTCTGTGGTCATGCAGCCGGCATGACTAAACGCTGAGGCACACAGAATTCTGTTACGTTCCCACCGAAACGGTACCTATTTATCTACTTGCAGTTTCTTGCTTTCGAACTGCTAGGTTGGCAGGAGCTGGGGCCAGAGATGGGAGCTCACTCTGTCACGTGGCACTAGGATCTCGAACTGCCAAGCTACCGACCTTCTGTTCTGCAGCTCAGCGTCTTAACCTCTGAGCCACAGTGGCCTCCACCTGGAGGTAGGCAACCGTAATTTTTACCTCAGGACTGTCGATGCCCCCAGATCTTAGGGTGTCCCCCCTCCACACACACTGCTGTTAACTGGAGGTCTTTTTAAATGAAAATGCCAGGGACTAACCCTACCAGTCAACATTTTTATCCTACCTTTCTTCCAAGGAGAACAACGTAGCACACACAATTCTCCTCTGCCCACTACAATCCTGCAGCATAGGGCAGGCCCACACAACGGTTGGCCCAAAGGTCACCAGGAAGATTCTCAGCATAGCAGGGCTTTGAATCTGGGTCTCCCCACACACAGTCGAGCACACTGACCAACATACCACATGAACGCCGAGATCATATTGTGGGATCTGGTGCCTGGAAAGCACTCACCATACCTGTAAGCTGTGGCCCTATGCTGAAGTAGGATTCTTGATCCAACTAGCCCACTACTATCTATTCCAGGGGCTCTGGATGATCTCAAGGAGAGGAGAAGATGAAGACAAAGAAGAAGATTTGGTTTTATACCCCGCCCTTCACTACCTGAAGGGGTCTGGGAGCGGCTTACAATCACCTTCCCTTCCTCTCCCCACAACAGACACCCTGTGGTGTAGATGGGGTGGAGAGAGCTCTGACAGAACTGTGACTGACCTAAGGTCACCCAGCTTGCTGCATGTGGAGGAGCGGGGAATCAAACCCAGATCTGCAGATTAGAGTCCACCGCTCTTAACCACCATACTAAATATACCATACCAAATATACGTTCAAGCAAGACCCTTTAACTGGAGATACTGAAGACTGAAGTTGAGGTATTTCCCAAGCAAAACCGGTGCTCTCTCACCATCTATGGAGTCCGCTGTTGAGCCATATAAATGATGTAATGCAGTTATCTTACAACAACCTTGCAGTGTAGCTTGGGCTAAGTCACAGGGCTCTTCCAACAGCAGTCACCTGGTGAGGTCAAGATGGAAACGGAACCGAAGAGGCCCACTTCCAAGCCCCATACGATCTGTCACATACACACTGCAGACCACACAAACCCCTTCAAGAAAATACAATCAAGTTTAACTATGCAGCCCCCCTTTTCTAGAAAGGAATGTTACAACCCTGCAAGTTTTGTTAATTGATTTATATCTGCACAGATCTGACAATGAATAAACCTTCTGAGGAAAAAGATATTTTGTTGATGTGAGGAGGGGGGGGAAATAGGACAGCAGGCCTCAGTCCAGAAGAGGTTTTCCACTCTGTGTGAGATGGGCAGAGAGGCCACAACACATTGGGGGGGGGGGGAGAATGGGTATATTTTGGTTGTGAAAAGTGCTGTCAAGTTACAGCCACTTACGGCAACCCCACAGGGCCTTCAAGGCAGGAGAGGAACAGGGGTAGTTTGCCTCCAGGGGGCAAAGGCCCAGGGGCGAGAGACAGGGCCAGCCTGGGTTCCAAGGCTGGTTCCATGACATTATCTCTTTTAAATATTTCAGAAATAAGACCGAAAATGTCTTTCGTCCCTCATGAAGGGACTGCATGTGAAATGGAGTCTGGGTAGAGGGATCCATGTGATACGTTGGCACTGAGCCCAGAGAAATGATGGATTTCAGATTAGCAGCCCTGGGAAAGACCCTCTCCCTGAGCCCTGGGGAAATTGCTGCCAGAGTACACAGCCCTGGGAGAACTGGACCAATGGTCTGAAAATATAAGGTAGTTTCATGGCCCTGGGAATGCATCTTCTTATATTATCTACCTATCTAGTACATTTGTCAGCTGCCCTTCATCGAAGGGCTCTCCCTTCCCCATTTTATCCTCGCAATGATCCTGTAAAATAGGTTAAATTGAAGGAACATGACTAGCCTTGGGTCACGTAACAAATTCCATGGCAGTGTGAGGATCTGAACCCAGGTCTCCCAAATCCTAGTCCACCACTCTAACCACTATATTAGCACATGTTATAGCGGGCTCTGTCTTAGAAGAGGCATTCCCTCCCACTCAAAAGGGACAATGTCTCTTCTAAAATAGCTCCTGCCGCCACCAGTTTTTAATAAGAACTGATATTTAAAATAATTTTGGGATTTTGAAAAAATGCGCTGCCTGGTTAAGGCTATAGCATTGAGTTCATTTAGACAGTGAACAAAAAGATTTTGTAATCCGCTTACAAAATCTTTTTGCTCACTGACTAAACCACCTCAGTGCTATAGCCTTAAAAATGTAATCCTCCTGATTTTCTCTGCTACGTTACTAAAAATCAAAGAAAGGGAAAAGGAGAAGCCACGATAAGACTGCAATAGACGTATATACTATTTTCTAATGCATGTTACTAAAAATCAGCAGGACACAGTGGCTGTCCCTCCATGTCCCAGTTAGAACTGGTTTTACGGTATTCCACAAGTACACAATGAACCGGAGTGAAGACAATCCTGCTGGAGCTGAGGAAAGTGTCAATGGAAGACCTTGTAAAGGAAATACTATTTCACTTTTTAAAAAATAGTGGGTTTTTTGGCCTTGTGCAAACTGGGGCGGGGGGGAGGGCAAGGGGGCATTTTGGAACAGGAGGGGAGGGAGGGTTATGGGGAGGAGCAGGCTTTTGTGGAAGACACATGAGGTTTTTGCACATTTATCACAGTGAGAGACAAAAGGTCTCCCTCACACACGCACACCCTGGTTGCCTAGGTAATGGCAACCAGGCCTGAGAGCTTGCCGGCCAGCATCCACACTGAGCCAAAGCAGGGGAGGAAAATTTGGGAGTGGGGTGAGGGAGGGACCCGAGGTGGGGGGAAACTGCATTACCCACCCACCCCCTCGTCCCCACCCTGGGCTTTGTTTGAAAAGGAGGTTTCTGAGGAAACAATACCGCAAGGGAAGACAAGGACAGAAGGATGAAAAATTTTAAATGGGGCAAAGACGTGGGGCCCCTTTGCAAGGGGAGGGGGGGTCAGCTCAGGTTGCACTTTGTCAAGCCTTATTCAGTGATGACTTTGGGAGATTTATGGGGACCGGATCAAGAAAAGGAGGTGGGAAGAAGTGCAGGGAGATATAAGGCACGGAAGAGCCAAGCGATCCTTTCTGTTACCAATACACAGCTGGGACAAGGAGGCAGATACAATGACGGCAGTCGTTCCTAAATTAAAGACTCCCAAAATATCCTCTCATAAAGGAGGCTGCCCAGTGCATCTCTAAAAGACTGATGTTCTGGCCATACCTCCTTCCAATTGGCAATTCTGCCTCTTTAGCAGCTGTGGCTGGATCCTTCAGTCACATCCAAGGTGAGATGCAACAGAATTACCTACCCTCAGAAAAAGCTTCCTGTTATCACTCTGTCTGAGTCACTGCTATGGGCTTGCATTCTGCCAGTCTGGCAGCACAGTCAGCACAAGGACTCGTGCCAAAGAACAGGGAATTCAAACAGGGTTTGAGTACGTCAGAATAAAAGTTCCCTGCGCTTAAAAGATCATCCCCCCATGTTTCTGCATGAGTCACTGATCTTGCTATACATTTTTATTTTATTTCATAGAATCATAGAATGTTAGAGTTGGACAGGACCTTGCAGGTCACCTAGTCCAACCCCCTGCACTCTGCAGTTTTTATTTAGGATATTCCTAAATAATATTTCTTTATTTAGGATATTCCTACGTTGCTTTTCAGAGTCTGCTTCAGGCAGCTTACAATTAAAGCAACATAAAACAATCCGTTTTAAAAAAAGCCATTGGACATAAACAAAGAAAGAAAGACAGCTAAACAGTTCTTTTTTAAAAAATAAAGCATAAAAACTATCCATAAAACAGCAACAGGCCATTTAAAAAGCTGTTATGATGATAAAACCCCTAATAAAAAGCCTGGGTAAAAAGACATGTTTTGTGCCAACACCTCAAAGAAAACCAAGTAGGCACCAGGCGAGCCTCAAGGGGGAAGGAATTCCATAGGCAAGGTGCCACCACAGAAAATGCCCTATCTCTAGTCAACACCTGCCTTACATCTGAAAGCAGGGGCACAGACAGCAGGGCTTAAGAGGCAAATCTTAACAAGCAGGCTGGATACACCTTCCAAGACTGAGTAATATTCACTGCACCAGAATCTAAAAGTAGACCTTTCTCAGAGTACAGAGTGAAACATGACTCCAGTTTTAAAGTGAGGGGAGAGTAACACTGGTTATTGAAGTTTCAGAATTGCTATATTATGATCTGTGCTAAGAACCCGTACTTGCATTGGTGCCCTCACATACAACCAACTCTTGTAGACACAGACACACTTCTACACTCCACAAACAGGTTTACGCGCATGCACACTTAAAATGCACATCAACCTACAACTGCTTACAACCTCTGTCTGTGGCACAGTGCTCAATATCATCAAGTATTGTCTCTGAAGCATGTGGTGCAGGGGTGGCCAAACTGTGGCTCGGGAGCCGCATGCGGCTCTTTCAGACATATTATGTGGCTCCTGGCAGGGCGGCTGGGCAAGCTAAATATCATTAGCAAACAAATATCATTGGACAAATAAATATCATTATCAATATCTGCTTTTACAAACACTTTTGTTATTATTTTTGGCAGTCTCATTTAATGTTAATAAAAAGCACATTTGCATATTTACCAGTAAAAACATGTAATATTTGTTCAGGTCTTGCGGCTCTCAAAACATCTGATGTTTATTCCATGTGGCTTTTACATCAGGCAAGTTTGGCCACCCCTGATCTGGTGAATTTGTATCCAATGCAGTGAGCTCTGACTCAGAGAAGCTCACAATGGAATAAATTTTGTTATTCTTTACGGCACCACTGGAATCCTGTTTAAATGTGCTGCAACGGACTAATATGACTACCCTCTTATAAAAACCTATTATTTTAAAAAAAAATAAAAATGTATGTAGATAATGTTAGGAATCTGCAACACATAACAGATTCTTTATTCACTGAAGCAAACCCATGTGCATGCAGGATTTCCATACTTTCTGCAATCCTATTACTACGAACACATTGCCACATTTTGGACAAAAGGGTGTGCCGCTTGGTTCTGGAAACATCTGCTTGTTTTCCTGGCTTGAACTGATTAACAGTAATCCCAGCGATTTGAATTTTAAATGGACCCTAAATGCCCATGCGGACAGCTAAAAGAATCAGACTGCCAACACTGTAACAACAAAATCTCCTTCAGTACATAAGACCTAAGATCCCTCTTGGTACATAACCACTGTATATAAAGCAAACATCAGAAACAAAACATTTATCAAAGCACACGGACAAGGTAGACAACATTGCAGTGGGTTCAGGGAAGGCCAACAATGATGGTCAACTCCTTGTGAGGAAAAGTTGAGGGAACTGGGTGTGTTTAGACTGGAGAAAAGAAGACTTGGAGAAGATGTGGCCCCACTCCTCAAATTCTCCACAGCACAGTTATGTAGAAGAGGGCAAAAATTTTGCCCCTCTCTCACTTCACTATGAAGTGTGGACTTAAAACTGACCATCACTAGACTCCCTCGTGCACTCTGCCCTCTTACGTGTGTACCCATTTCCCTCCCTCACACCTCCTTTATTCTTCTAATATTGAAATACGTCCACAAATGTAAAACTATCATAAGCTTTAAAAAACCCTGATGATCATCCAGGGCTCTTTTTGTAGAAAAAGCCCAGCAGGAACTCATTAGCATAATAGGCCACACCCAACAGCAGAAACTCATTAGCATATTAGGCCACACCCTGACAGCACTGCTCATTAGCACATTAGGCCACACCCCCATGTTACCAGAAGTGTGGTCATCCAGCCACACCCACCTTTCTGTTTACCTTGTTTGTTGTCAAAACCCAGGGC
>NW_015166477.1:243564-246821 GCF_001447785.1 Gekko japonicus | reverse complement strand
ATTCAGCTGAACATTAGGAGAACCTTCCTTATGGTAACAGCAGTTCAACAATGTAAACCATTGCCTCAGAAAGGAGTGAGTTCCCTCTCACTACAGGCCTCCCAAGGAAATACTCCAGTCTGAACTTCCTGTACAGAGCAGACTTTCAACTAGATAGCCTATGAGATCTTTCTTCTGTTGGTTTTCACTTGATTTTAATTGATGTTTTTTATTATTATTATTATTATGATTACGTTGTACACCGGTCTGAGCCTGGTTTACCAGGTGAGAGCAGTTCAAAAATCTAATTAAATAATAATAATTACATAATTTTATGACCGTGCCTAACTTCGGACCATTGACTGGGCCAAAGTAAGCAATACTGGTTTCCCCAGGAACGCCTCACCATTCTGAAACAGTGAGTTCTTGCTGCGGAGCTCTTTTCAACTGTGCTGCGAGGCCCAATTTTGGTTGGAACCACCTCAGCAAAGGGAAGGGGCTCTTGCCTCCCTTTCCCACACCGCAGTGGTCCCAAATAAAATCAGGCCCTGCAGCAGAGTTTAAAGGTGTTCCCCAGTGGAAACACGCTGCTTTGAAATGGCAGGGCATCCCCAGGGATCCTGTACCATCTATTTTGCCCCTCTCTCACTTCACTACGAAGTGTGGACTTAAAACTGACCATCACTAGACTCCCTCGTGCCCTCTGCCCTCTTACGAGTGTACCCATTCCCCTCCCTCACACCTCCTTTATTCTTCTCATATTGAAATACGTCCACAAATGTAAAACTATCATAAGCTTTAAAAAACCCTGATGATCATCCAGGGCTCTTTTTGTAGAAAAAGCCCAGCAGGAACTCATTAGCATAATAGGCCACACCCAACAGCAGAAACTCATTAGCATATTAGGCCACACCCTGACAGCACTGCTCATTAGCACATTAGGCCACACCCCCATGTTACCAGAAGTGTGGTCATCCAGCCACACCCACCTTCCCCTTCTTATTCTGTTTACCTTGTTTGTTGTCAAAACCCAGGGCCTTTTTTTGTAGCAGGAACTCCTTTGCATGTTAGGCCACACACCCCTAATGTAGCCAGTCCTAATGAGTTTCTGCTATTGGGTGTGGCCTATTATGCTAATGAGTTCCTGCTGGGCGTGGCCAACTCAGGAGCCAGCCGGAACTCCGTTCCTGTGCGTTCCTGCCCAAAAATAGCCCTGATCATAACCATTTCTAGATCCTCCAAGCAGGGGTAGTCTTGACCTGGGCAAACAGGGCTGCTGCTCTATGCCCTGCGCTGAGGGGCACCACTGCCCACAGCTCCATCCCCCCAGTGGAAGGAGGAAAGAAGGAGAGCAGACTCCTGCCCCATCCAGGGCTCGTGCCACTAGCTCCAGCAACAGCCACTTATGCCTCTCCCATCTGGGGGGCTTGGGCAACCAGCTCTGCAGCAGCATGTGCCTACCTCACCCAAGGCTCAGACAGCTGGCCCTGAGTTGCGATGGTGGTTCCTGCTCAGCTCACACAGGGCAAAGGTTACCACCCCATGCTTAGCCTGGTTGGGGTGGGATGGGACGTGAATGGCAGTGACTCGAGGATCCCATCCTGGACTTTTGCCCGGCGTCCCAGAATCACGAAGACTGCCACTCCCACCAAAGTTCCAGAAACTGGGATTCTTCTCTTATCAAGGAATGAGCTTTATACAGCAGCAGCCTAAAGCGTCTACCTTAGGAGTTGTGTTCCAAACCAGCAAACCCCTCCACTGCCACTCCATGCGAAAGGACACTCACCAACTTCGTGGCACGCCGCAGGACGGTCCGACGGACGGAGGAGAGTCTTCTTCCCCAGTCTGTTCAAGCCTGCAAACCTCTAGGCATGACTGGGCCTCCAAAGCACTCAGCATCTGGATCGAGAGCCCCGCTGGTGTTCCAGTTGGAGGGGCGAGCCCAGGATTGTGGCATCTACAACAGCTGTGGCACCAGGATTCTGGAAGCAATCTGTGCAAAAAAACAACAACAAAACCGAAGTTGGAAGAAGAGTTCAGCCTGTAGACGTGGCACAGTGTCCTGGTCTAATTCTGACAGGAATCTTGCTCAGCAACCAGGTTTTACCCTTCAGTCACAAAATGACATCTTTGGTGATCATTACCGTACAATGCTGCTCAGCGGACATCACTGCTCAGCGGGCAGAAAGAAACTTTAGACAAAGGTCAAGAGTTACCGGTTTACTTGAAGGAACTTTGTATAGACTGATTTATCTTTCTGTACATTGTTAAAAGGAGCTGCGGTGGCTCAAGTGGTTAAGACGCTGAACTGCAGGCTGTGGAAGGTCAGTAGTTCAGCAGTTCGAGACCCGGGTTGCCGCATGACGGAGTGAGCTCCCGTCTCTAGTTCCAGCTCCTGCCAACCTAGCAGTTCGAAAGCAAGAAATTGCAAGTAGATAAATAGGTACCACTTCGGTGGGAAGGTAACAGCATTCCGTGCGCCTTGGTGCTTAGTCATGCCGGCCACATGACCACGGAAACGTCTTCAGACAACGCTGGCTCTTCGGAGTCGGATTCGGCTGGCTTTCGAGGAAGGGGACCTTTACCTTTACATTGTTTTACAGTTACATGCTATTTGCTATTCGAGTATTTTATATAATCACCCTGACCTGGATGACCCAGGCTAGTCCGATCTAGTCAGATCCTGGAAGTTAAGCAACCCTGGTTAATACTTGGATGAGGAACCACCAAGGAAATCCATGGTTGATATAGGCAGAGGCAGGCAATGGCAAACCACCTCTGAACATCTCTTGCCTTGAAAACTCCTTAAGTCAGCTGTGACCTGATGACACTTGACACTCATACATTTATATAATCACATTTTTTAAATTCTTCTTGGTGAAATCAGCCAAAAATACCTGCAATAAAGCTGGGGAAACCATTGACCAACCCATCAAATATTGAATGCCTATGGAATTATTTGCCTATTGTCAAGCATCCCATTAGCAGAGGTCTATCCAGGGGTCATTTTGTAGAAAAAGAGATGCAGGAGCTCTTTAGCATCACTCATTAGCATAACTTATTTGCATATGCCACACCCCTGACATCACCGGAAGTGTGTCAGAAGTTAACACCCACCGCTCAGGCTCCACTGACTGTTTTGGATTGCTAGCTATTGGGGGGGGGACGTGCAGACCTGTCCTCGCCGAGGAGGGAGGGCTTGTACCTGAATCAAATTTGGCCTTAAAGGTGCCGCTGGACTGTTTTGGATTGCTAGCTATGGGAGGGGGGGGGGACGG
>NW_015166477.1:234337-243426 GCF_001447785.1 Gekko japonicus | reverse complement strand
TAACAGCAGACACTCATTAGGATTGGCTACATTAGGGGTGTGTGGCCTAACATGCAAAGAAGTTCCTGCTACAAAAAACCCCAGGGTTTTGACAACAAAGTAAACAGAATAAGACGCAAAAGGGGTGTGTGGTTGGATGACCACACTTCTGGTAACATGTGGGGTGTGGCCTAATATGCAAATGAGCTGTGCTGCCAGGGGTGTGGCCTAATATGCTAATATGTTTCTGCTGTTGGGTATGGCCTAATATGCTAATGAGTTCCTGCTGGGCTTTTTCTACAAAAAAAGCCCTGAAGGTCAGTATTGTTAACTCAGACTGGCAGCAGCTCTCCAGCATCTCAGGCAGAAATCTTTCACATCACCTACCTGCTGGTCCTTTCAACTGGAGATGTGGGGACTGAACCTGTGACCTTCTGCACACCAAGCAGATACTTTGCCAGTGAGCCATAGCCCCTCCCAACGGCAACAGCGGAATCAAACCTTCACATTCAAGGTCAGTCTACCTCTGAATACTACATGCAGGAGAGCTAGGGAGCCTGCCTTCACACCCTGCTCAGGGTTTTCCATTGGCCTGATCCAGCAAGACACTGATGTCCCGATTCTATCAGAGAGATGTCTATCCAACAGCAAGTCAGGAGTGAAGGCTTCCAACTCACCAAGTCCTGCAGGAATCTAGATACGCAGGCGCACACTTTGCTAAAGTGTGCTACAGTCACGTTTAAAACATTAACATCTGTGTTGTAGACCTGCTCCCTTCCTTTTAAATTTCATTTGAAAGACAGTCTGCATCCGTTTGGCCCAATCTCTGGGGGGCCGCACAGCAAAGCAGAACCACTTAATATCCTGAATTTTGTTGTCACGCGTTCATATTTGTGTAAACACCGCTAGCGATAAATATTGATGGCAATCGTTTAGAATTTAATTACTTCATTTCATAGTGGACTAAGGGGAGTTTATAATTAGCTCGTGCCTCCTTCTTCATTTCAGTTCTGCTAAACCACCGCTTTAAAGACTCCGCTGGTCTTTACAAGTGGGGGTCCCACAAGACTTGAAAGGGGAGGGGGCAATCCCATCCTTTCTTCCCCAACTTACTCACCACCACTTGCCTGCCAACCCACCCAGCTGCAGGGCCACTTCTGCCTACACAGTCATAAGAACATAAGAAGAGTCCTGCTGCATCAGACCAGTGGTCCATCTAGTCCAGCATCCTGTCTCACACAGGGGCCAACCAGTTCCTCTGGAAAGGTCAACAGCCGGGCACAGAGGCAGGGGCCTTCCCCTGAAGTTGCCTCCTGGCTCTGGGGCTCAGAGGCTGACTGCCTCTGAACAGGGAGGTTCCCCTCAGTCACCACGGCTAGTAGCCACTGATAGACCTATCCTCCATGGATCTATCTAATCTTTTAAAGCAGGGGATTTAAAGACAGCAGTTTTCCTCTTTCCCTGCCCACTTGCAGTGCCACTGCTGCTACCTCTGCCTGACGGCTCACATGGCAACAGTGGGAGGAAGTGGAAGCTCCCACTCCTCCTCCCACACCAGCACTGTTGCCTCCATCTGTGGCAGCTCCCACTCCTCTTCCTCTGCCAGCCTGCAGTGCCCCTGGCTCATGTAGAGAAGAGCAGCAGGCCCTCCCTCCTCCTCCTCCTACTGGACACAGTGGTGTCTTCCATCTGCTTCAGCTGGTTTGGACTGTTTATAGGCTTGCTAAACAACCCTAGAAACGGCAGCTGAGATCTCAAGACATAGAAAGATCAGTCCCCAACCCCCCCCCCATCACCACGTTAATTTTTTAAAATTCTTCTTTTGAATGTTGTGCAAACTTGGGGGATGACCCAAGTTTGTACAAACCTTCTCCCTGTCTGCACCTGGCCCGAATGTGTGCATTTTTAATGGATCTGCATGTGAAAGCTCAGATTCAACATTAACTGTATGATGTAATGTATGAGCCGCTTCGGCGGAAGGGCGGGATAACAATCAAATAAATAAATAATAATAATAAATAATTGGCTATCACACCTTTTGTGAATGGTCGAAGACACAGATTTCTCAGAGACAACAGGCACGTGCAAAGAGAAAGTAGTAGTAGACGCTCCTCTCCAACCCTCAGCATACATGCGACCACCATCCCATTAGTTAGCCAGAGATATAAGTGATCATTGAAAGAAGCAATACGCAGGGAAACTGTTGGACTACCACAAGGTATAGATAGGAACTCTCGGTCTGGGGCAAGTGATGCTCTGTATTCTTGGTGCCTGGGGGGGGGGGCACCAGTGGGAGGGCTTCTAGTGTCCTGGTTCCACTGGTGGACTTCCTGAGGGCACCTGGTATTTCTGGCCACTGTGTAATGCAGCATTGGATAGGCCATTGGCCTGATCCAACATTGGCTTCTCTTATGTTCTTAATACTTTACTTCTTTCTGCTCTACTCTTCCACTTCATCCACTTCAGTCAACCCTGCCTCCAAAATAAGCATCACAACTAAATCAGAGAGTGCACAATTAACAAGGAGAACTTTCCTTCTGTACGAATTTCTGCTGCGTTAGCAATGGCACGGGAGACAGTTGCGCAGCTGATGGCAACATTTCACCCCGCAAGAACAAAACCCAGAGAGCTGAGAGACCGTTACGCCTGCCGTCAGAAAGTAGCGGATCACCTTTACTCTAGAGGGGCTGAGCTGGCAGCCACACTTCACAGACACTCCTAACTGGGGCAAGGATTCCACTGTCTAACTTCAGGCACCCTCACACCACAGGCCACATCTCCCAGCAATTCATGAACCCCACCCCCTCAAAAACCCAGCCATATAAGTAAAACTGCTAAGGAAAAATGGGTTCCTCACCAACTTGCCTTCAAGAAGGCAACCAACAAGGCTATGCCAGGACCCACCAAGACTGACACCACTGGAACATCTTCCAGAAGGCATAAATAAGGCGAAAAAACCGGGGAAAAAACGGGTTTTTTCCCGAGCTTCAAAATTTCCGGAAATTTTACATCTCTAGCCTGATCCAACATTGGCTTCTCTTATGTTCTTAATACTTTACTTCTTTCTGCTCTGCTCTTCCACTTCATCCACACACCTCACATTTTGTTTAACTGGAGTGGTTTGAACCCAAAAGGCAAATTCAGGACTCTCTTGTACATTAAACTGTTCAGTCCTAAACAGAGTTACATACAGTTCATGGAAGCCAACCATTTTACAAGGTGTAACTCTCCTTAGGAAAGATTCAAGTGGGTAATTGTGCTGGTCTGAAGCAACAGAACAAAGTTTGAGAAGACCAACAAGGTTTAATTCTGGGTGTAAGCTTTCATGCCTGGCACGCGAAAGTTTATACCCAGCCAGAATTAAACTTAGTTTTAAAGGAGCCTCTGGACTCAAACGCTGTTCTCCTTCAGGAAAACAAAACAAGGACAAAAAGCCACCCAAGGCAAAAGCATAGAGACCGTCTTTGGGCCTTTGCATAACCTCAGAACCTGTGCAAAACATCTCCATCAAATCTAGTCCTACTTGGAGGCAGTCAGTCAACCCTCCCTCCAAAATAAGCATCACAACTAAATCAGAGAGTGCACAATTAACAAGGAGAACTTTCCTTCTGTACGAATTTCTGCTGCGTTAGCGATGGCATGGGCTGATGTCAACATTTCACTCCGCAAGAACAAAATCCAGAGAGCTGAGAGACCCTTACGCCTGCCGTCAGAAAGTAGCGGATCACCTTTACTCTAGAGGGGCTGAGCTGGCAGCCACACTTCACAGACACTCCTAAATGGGGCAAGGATTCCACTGTCTAACTAGGCAGCATGGCTTCAGGCACCCTCGCACCGCAGGCCACATCTCCCAGCAATTCATTAACTCCCCCCCCTCAAAAACCCAGCCATGTAAGTAAATCTGCTAAGAGAAAATGGGTTCCTCACCAACTTGCCTTCAAGAAGGCAACCAACAAGGCTGTGCCAGGACCCACCAAGACTGACACCACTGGAACATCTTCCAGAAGGCATACATAAGGCGAGAAAGCTGATATCACCGGAAAGCAATCTGCATTGACAGGGGACCAAAACAGGAACACCTGGACCGATTTCCCACAAGCCGCTGCTCCGCCCTCGCTCTTCCCTTTCTCCTGATTTTAAGCGTCAATTTCCCACTACTTGCTGCGTAGCCGCATTTTGACCCGCAGGTTCGCCCGATTTCCCCCACGTCTTCTCGATCCTGTTTTTTGAGGATTGAAAAGATGCAGGGGAAATTGGGTGAAGCTGTGGGTCAAAATGCAGCCGTGCAGCAAGTAGTGGAAAATTGACGTATACCACTGGGGGAAGGGCCAAGTGAGCGCAGCACAGCTGCTTGTGGGAAATTGGTCCTGATTTCTCTCTATAGGGGAATATACACACTGAAACAGAACATGCATATACATACCCCTTCAAATGTACTAAGCAAGCCTCATTATAGAAGAATATGGCAGGGAGAGAACCTTCCGCTTCGAAACTGGGCCAGATTCAGACAGCATCCATTACATCCCTGATCTTTTGGGAGAGATGTTTTTATTTAATTTTTAATCCTATGTTTCCTGCAAGGTCCCTCCCTCCGTAATTCCCTCCGTAATTCCCTCCGTAAATCCCTCCCTCCGTAATACGGACCGTCCGTAATTCTTCCTCTGTCATCATTTCATCCTAACAACAATCCTGTGAGGCTGCTTAGAACGAGAGACAGTGACTGGGGTCTAAGGTATTCTGGTGAACATCCTGGCTGGAGATTTGAACCAGAATCTTCCCAGTCAAAATCCAAGGATAGGGATATCTTAGAAAACTCTGAATTGGAAATCTTTCTAGAAAATGTTCTGAAGCCCTAAACTGACCGGGACCAGCATTAGCATACTTAATGGTCTTATATTGAGCAAACAGCCCTTTTAAAATACACCACATTAATTGTACAAGTGGTTAACACACTGAACTGCAGACCGGAAGGTCGGTAGTTCAGCAGTTCAACACCCAAGTGTCGCATGATGAATTGAGCTCCCATCTCTGGTCCCAGCTCCTGCCAAACTAGCAGTTCAAAAGCAAAAAAACTGCAAGTAAATAGGTACCGCTTCGGTGGGAAGGTAACAGCATTCCATGCGGCTCAGCGTCTAGTCATGACAGCCACATGACCATGGAAACGTCCTTGGACAGCACTGGCTCTTCGGCTTGGAAACGGAGATGAGCACCGCATCCCTAGAGTCGGATTCGACTGGCTTTCGAGCAAGGGATATCTTTACCTATCTCAAAAGCTCTGCTGTCCAAGAGCCAAAAGTATTTTGTTTGCATTACAAAAGAAAAACATCAAAAAGGCACACTTTGTGAAACTTAAAAGTTCTAGGCAACAATCATTTTGCATTGCTTACTTCAGAGTTAACCCCAAGGAACTCACTTCCTTGACTATTTTTATCCTGCTTCTTCCTTCAAGGAGCCCAAGCTTTTCCCTCACAACAACCGTGTGAGGTGGGCAAGGCTGAAAGAGAGTAACTGTCTCAAAGTCACCCAGTGAGCTTCACGGCTGAGTGAGGATTTGGTCTCCAACATATTAATTGTTGTTTCACCTTCACTAGGGTATTTTTGCCTTTAAGTAAAAAATGCAGGGAACTGTGCTGATAGTCAAACAAATCCAAAGGCTGAGAACCTATTTCAATGGAAGATTTGTAAATACTGTAAGACACGACAGTAGCACAGCATGTCTGGTCTGCCGCAGTGGCCCATCGGTACAGCACCTAGTTCAGTCCCAGGCGTCTCCAGTTGAAGACTATCAAATAGCAGATGCTGGAAAGATCTTTCTCTGATGGAGAATCTCTGGACAGCTACTGACAGTCCTGGGACAGACTGGCTAGAGGTCTGACTCCGGTCCTTTCCACATCTGCCTGCCACTCCAAATTTTCTCAGTGTTCGAGGCAATTTAAGTCCACAGCAAAATAGCATCCAAATAACCCGGGGCCACCGGAAGGTTGAAACTGAGCTGACCACTAAAGGAAGGTAATATAATGCAGAATGGGGGGAATCTTGAGTATCCTGTTCAGGTGTGTATCTGTAAGCTGCAAACCTACGATGACGCAGCAGCAGCAGCATAGGAAGAAGCAGCAGAAGACAGTCAGTTCCACTGTGGGCCTGACAGAAGCCTTCCGGGGGCCTGATCTGGCCCCTGGGCCGCATGTTTGACACCTCTTGACTGTCCCATCAATCAAAGAAGCTCATTTGGCGGGTAGGGTATACAAGAGAAGGCCTTTTCAGCAGCAGCCCCACAATTATGGACCAGCCTCCTCAGAGACGTGTGCCTGGTGGTCCCCTCTCTTTTGATCTTTAGGAGGCAGTTGAAGATGGTTTTTAGGACCGCATTTGGTTAAGTTCACTAGCAGTCCTGAACTGTGATTTTAAATTTTGGGTTTATGTCTTTAGTGTATTTTATTTTAGTGTTTTTTATTTTATGTGCTTTATCTATGTTGTCAAGCCGCCTTGAGCTCCATAAGGAAGAAAGGAGGCTAATGATTCAATACATAAATAAAATGTATCTTTCTCTTACACCATGACAGAATTTAAAGGGGAGGGGGAAATCATGGCACTATTATTGTAATCACCTACACCCAAACAGCTGGGTGTAGACCCCACCCAATGCGCAGCTGTGGTAACAAATGGAATTTTCCTATACTAGAAACTATTAGGAAAAGGCCTAAAAATAAAATGGCCAGTGGCGTAATGCCCTTGCATGATGCAGCCTCATTTGGAACAATGTGTGTATGTGCAGTTCTGGTCACTTAGATTATTTATTTATTATATTACACTGATTGATTGCCTAATCCCCATGACCGTGGGACTCTAGGCAATATACAACATTTCCTTTTCAGCAGCAGCCCCACAATTATGGACCAGCCTCCTCAGAGACGTGTGCCTGGTGGTCCCCTCTCTTTTGATCTTTAGGAGGCAGTTGAAGATGGTTTTTAGGACCACATTTGGTTAAGTTCACTAGCAGTCCTGAACTGTGATTTTAAATTTTGGGCTTATGTCTTTAGTGTATTTTATTTTAGTGTTTTTTATTTTATTTTATGTGCTTTATCTATGTTGTCAAGCCGCCTTGAGCTCCATAAGGAAGAAAGGAGGCTAATGATTCAATACATAAATAAAATGTATCTTTCTCTTACACCATGACAGAATTTAAAGGGGAGGGGGAAATCATGGCACTATTATTGTAATCACCTACACCCAAACAGCTGGGTGTAGACCGCACCCAATGCACAGCTGTGGTAACAAATGGAATTTTCCTATACTAGAAACTATTAGGAAAAGGCCTAAAAATAAAATGGCCAGTGGCGTAATGTCCTTGTGTGATGCCGCCTCATTTGGAACAATGTGTGTATGTGGAGTTCTGATTTATTATTTATTTATTACATTACATTTATTGATCACCGAATCCCCATGACTGTGGGACTCTAGGCGATATACAACATTTTAAAACCATTAAAACATATAAACGGCATATCCATCATAATCCAATAATTTAAAGCAAGTGGTGAAAATTTTTGCAGTTCCCTCTTATTTTGCCTGTGAGTGTTTTGCATGTACGGGGGGGTGGTGGGGGGGGGGGACTAGACTCCACAAGGAACCAGAGTCCAGGTAGAGTGCTAGACATTATGTAAACCGTCGCTGTCTTCAACCGAATGCCAGTTCCATGCACTTTTTACTTAAAGGTTTTAAAAAAAACACAGCCAAGGTGAAATACCAATTCATATAGGTAAAAATATAGGTTTCCCTTGCTCGAAAGCCAGTCAAATCCGACTCTAGGGTTGCGGTGCTCATTTCCGTTTCAAAGCCGAAGAGCCAGCGCGGTTCAAAGACATTTCCATGGTCATGTGGCCGGCATGACTAGACGCCAAGGCGCACGGAACACTGTTACCTTCCCACCGAATTTGTATCTATTTATCTACTTGCAATTTCTTGCTTTCGAACTGCTAGGTTGGCAGGAGCTGTTAATATGCTGGAGACCAAAACCTCACTCTGCTGTGAAGCTCACTGGGTGACTTTAGGCCAATAGGACCTTAAGAGTGACTTTGGGCCAATAGCATTAGCAAGAGTTTCAGGGTATAACCTTTAGAGAATCAAAGCTCCCTTCATCAGACACTGGACCTCAAAGAGGATATTGCAGAGCTGGGAAACCTACAAAGAAGGATACTCAAGATGATTAGGGCGTTGGAGCACCTGAAGAAAGACTGGAGGTCCTGGGACTTTTCAGTCTAGAATAATGATGGATAACATGATAGATGTTATTATATATTTCATTTACACTCCACTTTCCTCTTCCATGGGAACCCAAAGTGATTCACATCATTCTCCTCTCCTCCATTTTATCCTCACAACCACCCTGTGAGGGAGGGCAGGCTGACTGCAACTGGCCCAAGGTTACCCAGTGAGCTTCCATGGCAGAGTGGAAATTTGAACCCAGGCCTCCTGGCCTGACACTCAACCACTACAGCACACTGGGTCCCTCTATATTTGTAAAATTATGCATGGGATAGAGAAAGTGGATCAGGAGAGACTGTTCTCCCTTTCCCATAATGCTAGAACTCAGGGGCACCCAATGAAATTGTTGGGAAACAGGTTCGGGACAGGCAAACTGAGTGATTAAATGGTGGAATTCATTGCCACTAGAGGCAGTGCCAAGGAAAGGAAATTCATAAGGAAAACTGGATTAGATTTAGATGAAGGTGGAGACTGGTGGAAGAAACATTAACAGTCTGAGATAGGCAGATGACACCACACTATCGGCAGAAAACAGTGAAGACTTGAAACGACTACCGATGAAGGTTAAAGCATAAAGTGCCAAAGCAGGATTACAGTAATTGAATTAGATTTAGATGAAGGTGGAGACTGGTGGAAGAAACATTAACAGTCTGAGATAGGCAGATGACACCACACTATCGGCAGAAAACAGTGAAGACTTGAAACGACTACCGATGAAGGTTAAAGCATAAAGTGCCAAAGCAGGATTACAGCTGAACATCAAGAATTTAAAAAAAATAGTGACTACTGGTGAATTACACAACTTAGTTGATGGTGAAGACATTGACACTTTTCAAGATTTTCTA
>NW_015166477.1:232688-232841 GCF_001447785.1 Gekko japonicus | reverse complement strand
AGTGAAGCAGAAGAGGAAGTACTGGATATGGTACTGATTTTGATTTGATACTGGATTTTGATAGTGGATTTTGATACTGGCAGTCTTTAAGCAGTGGCTGGACAGACACTGGTCAGGGATGCTCTAGGCTGATCCTGCATTGAGCAGGGGGTT
>NW_015166477.1:231928-232653 GCF_001447785.1 Gekko japonicus | reverse complement strand
GCTGAGACTTCAGACAAATTCACATTGGGGGATGGGTGGGGGATGATAATTGGGTACTTCACAAAAGGATCCATTCAGTGCTTTTCCAAAGGCCGTCACTCAGTGGCAAAGCACACGTTTCGCATGCACAAAGTCCCAGTTAAAAGGATCTCCAAGAGCACGGCTGGGAAAGACCGTCCTCTGTCTGGGACCTGTTTTTATGACTTAACATGATAGCTTCTCCATTTATATGGCAACTGCCATACGCAAGTGTGTTTTAAACAAAAGAAATTAAGGGCCGCCACGGAAGATCCAAAAATGTGCAGACGTTAAAGCTGGAAAGCCAAGTGGCTGGCCACCAGTGTTTCCTCTAAGCTACCCCTTGGGGGTTTTTTTTTTTTTTAATGGCAACTGCCATACGCAAGTGTGTTTTAAACAAAAGAAATTAAGGGCCGCCACGGAAGATCCAAAAATGTGCAGACGTTAAAGCTGGAAAGCCAAGTGGCTGGCCACCAGTGTTTCCTCTAAGCTGAGTCAGTGTAAGCTAGCTCACAGTTTTTTAGCCTCCAGCTCACAGATTCTCGTCTTAGCTCAGGAAGGGATGGCTCCAGAGCAAACTAATCTATGCAGTAGCCAAATCGCTCGATCACAACATTAATGCCAGAAGCTCACAAAGGAGCATTTTAGATCACAGGAAGCCACAGCTTAGAGGGAGCACTGATTCCATCCGATCCCCAGACAACAGA
>NW_015166477.1:229630-231829 GCF_001447785.1 Gekko japonicus | reverse complement strand
TATGGGGGGGGGGGTTTACAGGAAAAATGGGATTTATCTGGAGCTTACCCATCTTAGGCCAGACTTGGCTGGGAAGCAGCAAAGACTTGGCCTCTGGTGGGATATTTCAGATGGAGAATCTCAGCAGCAAGTGGGCCTCGCTGTGCAGAACCCAGAGGGACTGTGGGTCAGCAGAAGAAAAAGCACATACTTGCCATGCAGAAGCCCCCAGGTCCAATGCCTGGCACTGCTATGTATGGAGGGGGTCGTAGTTTTGCAAGAAGAAATCCAATCCCTGCTGGATCAGACCAAAATCTAATCCAACTTCTCATCTCACACTGCAGTCAACCAGATGCCCTTGGAGGGCCTATGAAGCAGTACACAACGGCCAAAGTCGGTCCTCGCCCCCCCCCCCAGCAGTGATACTCAAAGGATTAGTGCCTCGGACATGGAGGCTCCATTTCATCATCAACTAGCAACCACTGGTGGGCCTATCAAATCATGAATTTGTCTAATTCCCCCTCCGAGGCTATCTAAGTCAGTGGCAGTCACCATAGCCTGTGGCCGTAAATTCTGCAGGCCAGTCAGGAGGCAGAGGAGGAGGAGAGAAGATTGGATTTATACCCCGCCATTCACTTAAGAGTCTCAAAGCACCTTACAATCTCCTTCCTTTCCTTTCCCCACAACAGACACCCTGTGAGGTAAGTGGGGCTGAGAAAGCTCTTTCGAGAACTGTTCTTGAGAGAACAGCTCTGAGGGAATTTGTGACTGACCCAAGGTCACCCAGCCAGCTGCATGTGGAGGAGTGGGGAATCAAACCCGGTTCTCCCAGATTAGAGTCTGTGCTCTTAACTACTACACCAAACAGAGTCAAGACAGGGCCAGTTCCAAGTTCTGGGGGGGTCCTGGGCAGACAGCAACCAGGGCCCTCCACCTGCCCATGCATCCTTCTCTGCTTGCCAGCCCTTCCACCACCCATGCTCAGTTGCCTGGACCACCTGCACACCTTTTCCCCAACAGCAACAAGTCACAGCCTTGTGGGGTTTTCAAGGCAAGACATGATCAGAGGTGGTTTGCCATGGCCATCAATGACTCTGAGCAGTTGGGAGCACAGGTGAAGACAGATGGCAGGAGAGGTGTGTGGGCGGGCATCAGCAGCCGTGGGGCCCACCAAAAGTCCTGGGCCCTGGCAGCTGCCCCACTGCAGGGTATGCTGGCGCTGACCCTGAGTAAAGAATTACTTCCTGTGATCTGCCTTGTATCAACTGCCCATTGCCAGGTGCCCCCAAAAGTTCTCGCACTACTGAGGAAGGAAAAAGTTTTCTCTGGTCACTATCTCACGCAAGCCAGCATGGTGTAGTGGTTAAGAGCGGTGGACTCTAATCTGGAGAACAGGGTTCGATTCTCCACTCCTCCTCCACATGAAGTCTGCTGGGTCGTTGTAATAGAAAAAATAAAAATAAAAAACTATAATTTTTTTTTAAGTCTGCTGGGTGACCTTGGTCCAGTCACTGTTCTCTCACAACTCTCTCAGCCCCACCTACCTCACAAGGTGCCTGTTGTGGGGAGAGAAAGCCGATTGTAAGTCGTTTTGAGCATCCTTAAGGTAGAGAAAAGCAGGGTATAAAAACCAACCCCTCTTCTTTGTAAGTCTATAAACCTCTATCGCTTGGACAAGGACCACTGCTGTTCAGAAGAGAATGTCGGGAGCTACATGGGTGAACATCATAAGGCAGATTCATTCCCAGCTCAGCAGAAGAGAACCCGCTCCGCACGTAAATGGCCCCAGATTGAATCCTTGCCATTTTTCTAAATGGATCCCTGAAAGCCAAACTAGTCCAAGGTTGCATCTCTGGAAATTAATAGATCTTGGGCAGCTGGAAAAAAATCTTGGAGAGTCAGAACCACGGGTATTGGATGAGCTGTGCAATCTTATACTGAGTTCACCCCAGTCTAAACTCATTTGGAGTAACTGCATAAGACTGCACTGTTCGTCTACCAACATTTTGATTCCATATTATCAACTGGCAGAGCACAAAACAGAATCAGACTGCCGGTCCAGACACGAACAATACACCAGCCTCTTCGACCATGCCAAATGCCTGTTTGGAAATAAAGCTCGCTCTTTCTCTGGTCTCCTTTGCAACTGCTTCCTCCCATTCTGTATTGGTAGTCACAGCGATCGGAAAATCTTTGCATTGTGGCTCTGTCGTCCGCTGG
>NW_015166477.1:212285-229413 GCF_001447785.1 Gekko japonicus | reverse complement strand
AGCCACCAGGCGGGACTGGTCGAGGGAGCTTCCAAGCAGGATTTTCTCTGGCTTAAGCCAAATGAGCATGCCTAGCTGGGTTTGCACAATAGGACACGTCCGCCTCACAGCCACCGCCTCACAGCCACCTCCACCACCCGCGGAGAGTGTGAGACACGCTCCAACCAGAGGCAAGGATGCCTTCAGACCAGTAGTGGGACCAGTAGAGGGGGAGGAGAGGGCCCACGGCCTCCCCAGGTTCTGTAGGTAACAAACGCCCTTCCTTCTGCTTCCTTTAAATCCTTCTGCACAACACATTCCTAAGTCACTGCAAGGATAAGTCAACTGGTACAGCTGCCTGTTTTCTCTGGGGGAAGAAACCCACAGGGTACATAGCTTAAACGCATCCATTTCTCCACATCAACACATCCACAGATATTTTAAGAAGGAAAAGTTTCCAGGGGGGAGTGAAATTGACTAGACCACTGGCAAGCCACTCAATTTCATCACTCTTGGGCAAAACAGTTTCAATTTTCTTTTTTTAAAGGGAAGGGTAAGAACTGTGAAGTTTCTCCTGGAAGTGAAACTGACTAGACCACTGGAAAGCTGGTCTAATCACCACTCTTGGTCAAAGCAATTACAATTAAAAAAAAAAATGAAGACAAACAGGAGTAAGCAAGCCTTTTACATCTCTTCCTATTCCTTACGCTTGTATACTTATCCGATCAGAGCTAACGCTCTTCGGAATGTCATTCCCCTGTGCTCCACAGAAATAATGGTTCTGTGCCTCAGATCTCCAAAGATCATTTAGCTAACCCAAAGCCTCTGAGACTTTTAAAAACATGAAAGGATTCCAATGAAAGCCTAGAAAGGAGAAATGGTCTAGGTTGGTCTTGACTTCTGTCTGTCCATCTAGTACGTGTTATCCTGCCCTTTCACCAAAGAACTCAGGATGATACACAGTTCTCCTTTCTTCATTTTTCCCCCCTGACAACAACCCCCGAATGCAGGTTATTAGTTCAAGAGAGAGAGTGAGTGGCCCCACAGATCCCACAGGGCAGGTGCCATGGCTCAGTGACAGAGCATCTGCTTTGCACTCTTAAAAGTCTCAGGTTTAATCCCTGGCATTTCCAGTTAAAAGAGTAGGTGATATGAACAACCCCAGGCCCTGGAGAGCTGCAGGGAAGCAGGTGGTATGAAAGGGAAGTAGGTGATACGAAAGACCGAAGGCTCCGGAGATCTGCAGCCAGTTACGACAAGGATACTGACCTTGATAGACCAATGGTCGCAGGTCAGCCAGTAGATGCAGCTTCATGTGTTTTCCCTACAACCCCCTTCATGGATCCCAGATCCATCTCTGCCCCCTTTTGTTGTTGTTGTTCAGTTGCACAGTCGAGTCCGACTCTTCGCGACCCCATCTCTGCCCCCTCCAACAACTCTAATTACCCCAGAATCCCCTCTCAGCTTGCCTTCCCACATTCCAGTCAGGGATAAACAAAGAGATCAAAATCCTACATGTTCCTCACCAAAAATAGGATTGTAACAGCAACGTATTTTTGAAGGGGGTAGCCATGTTGTTATTCGGACTTCATCACACTAAGTGTACGGTGGGACCTTCAGAACTCAGGATTGGGCGCTGTGGTTTCACTCTGCTAACGTTGCGCATTCACCTGGCACAAGGGGCCTTCACCTGGCACAAAAGGGATCCACAGGATCCAACCCTCCCGGTTTGTAGCGGCGTAAACATCTGCAGGGCCCCAAACGTGCTTCATCTCACTCATCTTGTGTTCTAGTCCACAAAAGCTTCTTGAACAAATAAAATCCCTGAAAGGTGCCTCAAGACTCTTTGTTGTAATTACAACAGCAAATTATGCAGATTAGCATGAAGCTGAGGTCTTTCGATCACAAAAAAAAACCCCACATTCTCCAGGTCACAGAATTGGAAGCGACTTGGGTTTTCTTTCTCCCCGTCCCCTTCCCTTAAAGACGGGTGGAATTCCTCACTCCCCGACAACCATTATCTCAGTTTCCAAAAGGAAAACACAGAGCTGTTTGCCAGCGAACGGGATCAGTCAACCCCCCCTCTTTTGCCACACGGTCATTTGCAGGCTGATCAGCGCTGACAGGCCATCTGCAGCTCCAAGGTCTCCCACACAGCGGCCCGCAACCCCCCCATGCCATCCCTCCCTCCCTCCCTCCCAACTGCCCTCGTTCCAACAGACCGTTCCAGTAAACCAAAACACTTGACCGAGGGACTGCCGACAGCCACCTCATTATCTTCAGATCATCAAACCAGGAAGAAAAAAACGCACACACAAAAACATAAAACGGAAGGCTAGGAAACCAGCCTAACAGACTCCCCACTAGACAGACAGCTGTATTTATATCGATATCATCACCCAATAAAAAAAAGGCCTGCCCACAGAAACCATTTCTAAGCCGTGGTCCCTGCTGAGGTGGGGCTGCCCCACATCAGACAGCAGGTGTGGAACGATCTGATACACACGACCACAAACCCGCGCACAGAGAACTCTATTGTGCCTACGGCTGTTTTGGATGCCCCTGCTTTTGGAGGAATAGGCAGGAAGCTAGCAGAGAAAGGGCCTCCTCGAGCGTGGCACCAAAATCATGGAATTCTCTCCTTGGGGATGTTCATGTGTCCCTTTCTGTCATGGTCTCCCACCAGCGGGGGAAGACTTTTTTTGTTTTACCCAGCTGTTCTCTCAGCAACCTCTCCTTCCCACCCTGTGCTTTAATTGCTGTCTTTTTTGTTTTACAGATTTTTTTTAAACATTAGCCACTCCCAGAAAGGCTGGAGACAAATTCTGTAAATAAATAATAAAACACACCAAGGGTTAGAGCCAGTGTAGTGTAATAAAAACAAAGTGTCAGACTAGAATTTGGAAGACTCAGGTTCAAATCTTCACTTGTGCCATGGAAGCTCGTTGGGTGACGGTAGGCCAGTTTGGCGTAGTGGTTAGGAGCATGGACTCCAATCTGGGAGAACCGGATTTGATTCCCCACTTCTCCACGTGCAGATGCTCGTGTGACCTTGGATCAGTTACAAGCTCCTTCAGAGCTGTTCTCTCAGGAGCAGTTCTGGAAACAGCTCTCTCAGCCCCCCCACCCCACCTCAGAGGGTGTCTGTTGTTGGGAGGGGAAAGGAAAGGAGATTGTAAGCCATTCTGAGACTCCTTCGGATAGCGAAGGGTGGGGTATAAATCCAATCTTTTCTTCTCTCTTCTTCTTCACACTCTCTCAGCCTAACCTACCACACAGGGTTGTTGTGAGGATAAACTGAAGGAGAGAATTATGTAAGTCACTTAAGGTCCTCAATTTATTTATTTATTTCTATTTATACCCCGCCCTCCCTACCAAGGCAGGCTCAGGGCAGGGTATAAATAAATAATGGGGAGAAAGACGGGGGTATAAATAAATTTTTAAAAGAAAGAAATATGTTGGCTTTCCACGTGCCTCCTCCATGAGAATCAGGGCCCACATCTCCTTATTTCCTTATGAACTGCGCAGCTGACACACGCTTCCAAATTTGCTTTGGGAGAGCCAGCCAGAACAGTTCCCAAACCATCCAGCCAAAACATGATCTGCCAGCTCAAGTATTGTGACCTGCCAGGTGGAAGGCTGGAAAAAGCACTTGGCACCTGGTGGTCCGTCATCCTGGACTAAGTCCCGAGCGCAATCCCTGGCATCTCCTGATAAAGGACCTCAGGTAGACGGGGAAGAGATTCTGCAGGACCAATACCAGTTAAGGAAGTCAATGGGCACTGGAGTCACTCTAAAAACAACTGCATTGTGAGTTACGGTGGACTAAGCCTCGGATACAAGATGGCTGCAACCAGCCAATAAAACCCAGCAAAATCAGAGGCAAGGATCATTACAGTACATCCTTTCCAGTCTTTTTCAGTAAAAGGTTCAAGCTTGGCATACCTCAGTGCGGGGACCCAGTATTACCATCTGGGAGATCTGTGTTACCAGTACCCTGTTACCATCTGTGTTACCCTATACTGCCTGTGCATCCAGTGGCTCGATCCACACCCATTCCTGAGCCCAGCCAGCCAGGGAGAATTCACACAAGCCAAGCAGTAGTGTGACTGATGAAAACATCTGAACTGGTCACACAGCTAAGCGTGGTAAAGCTTCCTCAAATGATTCAGGATGGCAAAAATCAAGAATAACTGCAAAAAGCTCCAGGAGGATCTCCACAAATTGGGTGAGGGGGCAACAGTGTCACAGACGAAGTTCCGTTCAGGTGGGTATCCGTGCTGGTATGAAGCAGAATAAAGTTTTGAGTACAGTGGCTGAAGAAGTGTGCTTTGCGCACGAAAGCTTACACTTTGAATAAAATTTTGTTGGTCTTAAAGGTGCCACTGGACTCAGTCTTTGCTCTACAGATGACGTTCATTCTTGTTAAGTGTCAGGTGATACACACAGAGCCAGAAAAATCCCAACATCAAGTATAGGCTAATGGAGTCTGAACTAGCTGAGACTCAGAGGGATAAAGATCTTGGGGTTGTAGTGGACAGCTCAATGAAAGTGTCAACCCAGTGTACAGCAGTGGCAAAAAGGGCAAACTCTACATGAGGGATTCTTAGGAAAGAGACTGAAAATAACATGGCTGATCTATGGTGCAGCCTCATTCAGAATACTGTATGCCATTCTGGTCACCGTATCTATATCTCAAAATGCAATGCTCTCCAATGGATCAATTACTAAGTGACTTCCCGGTGGAAACGTTCCAACCTCACAAATAAGCCTTACCTCTGAACTTTTACTACCGCATGGTCAAAGCCATGGTATTCCCAGTAGTCATGTATGGCTGCGAGAGGTGGACTATAAGGAAAGCCGAGCGCCGAAGAATAGATTCTTTTGAACTATGGTGCTGGAGAAGACTTTCTTGAGAGTCTCTTGGACTGCAAGAAGATCAAATCAGTCAATCCTAAAAGAAATCAACCCTGACTGTTCCCTGGAAGGCCAGATAATGAAACTGAAGCTCACGGGGGGGGGGGGGGGCGTAAGGTTGCGAGCTCCTGTTTGGGAAACTCCTGGAGATTTTGGGGGTGGAGCCTGGGGAGCACAGGGACCTCAGTGTGGTACAATACCATAGAGTCCACCCTCCAGAGCATCCATTTTCTCCAGGGGAATTGATCTCTGTAGTCTGGAGATGACTACGCATCAGAGGCCACTCTTGGGCTGTTTTCAATGCCAAACAGATCCAGAACACGTAAGAAGAAGAGATTGGATTTATAACCCGCCCTTCACTACCCAAAGGAGTCTCAGAGAAGCTTACAAACTCCCTTCCCCTCCCCACAACAGACACCCTGTGAGGTAGGTGGGGCTGAGAGAGCTCTTGACAGAAACTGCTCTTTTTCAAGGACAGCTCTTATCAGAACTAAGCCTTGCCCAAGGTCATCCAACCAGGTGCAAGTGGAGGAGTGGGGAATCAAACCCGGTTCTCCCAGATTAGAGTCCGCGCACTTAACCACTACACTCTAAAGTAATTGAGACAGGGTAAAGTAATTGAGACAGGCTGCCTCTTGAGCACGTGCAGAGTGCCCCATCCTTCACCAATAAGTAAACCAAATGTCCAGGACTGGGAGATAACAAGGGCTTCCCATGAGCAGTGTTCCCTCTAAGCTATGTTAGTGTAAGCAAGTTCAGTTTTTTAACCTCCAGCTCATACATTTCTGTCTTAGTTCAGGAAGGATGGCTCCAGAGCAAACTAATTTATGCAGTAGCCAAATCACTCCCTCACAACGTAGAGGGAGCATTGCCCATGAGCCCCACCAGTCTCTTTCCAGCAAGCCTTTTGACACCTGAAGAGAAAGTGTTAGCATAAAGACCGTAGAGACCACACCTCCTTTGGTGACAATCCAAACTAAAGGATCCAGACAGGCCATGAACAAATCACCTCTCTGGAGTGAAGTCATCCCTTAATTAAAACTCAGGAGAGCGAGATCCTGAGCTGGCACGCACCCACAGAAAAGCAGAGGGAGGCTTGTAGGAGGCAAGGCCAAGAAAAAGGAAACCAGAAGGATCAGGCCCCAGAGCTGGGAATAATCCCAGCCCAACTCAGCAAACACTTATGATTAAGCAATTCTCCCCTCCTCCTCCACAATTACTACACTCATGCCCGAAGGGGAACATGAATAAAAATGTTTCCACGTGCTTTTAGAAGACATTTTATTTCCCATCCCAGAAAGAGAACGTGCAACAATGCAGAGACAATTTAAGGTTAAGCTCTGCATACAGAGCAGAATGAAAAACCCACAGAAGGGCAATGAAAAAAATGCAAGGAAGGAGCTCGGATTAAGAAGTAATTCAGTTCTTACATCGGCCAGAAATATGCAACAGCTAGAAATATTAAAGGATTAGAGCTTTTGAAGATGAGAGGGAGGGGAAGAGAGAAATGGACGAAAGCGTTAGGGCGGAGGTTCAGAAAACCCTGAAACAGAACAGATGCACACAGCAGGTTTGCCAACAAGAAAGACCTCCCAACTCCATACACTATCAACCTGCGGAACTCCCTGCTACAAGATGCTGCGACAGCAGTTACCACCAACAGCTTTTTGACAGAGGATCTGTTGGATTACCAAAAAGGACAGGCAGCTTCTAGCAGGGTAACCAAAAATACAAACTCCGGCTGTGGCAGAGGGGACCTACAACAGGTGATGGAGATCACTCGGGCACCTTGCTTTGCCTACCTACCCAAGGGCCTTTCGGCTGGCCAGAACGCTGATCCAAACAGACCCTCCCAGCAACTAGGAAAGAACTCTTCCGCACTCAGACGTGACACAGATGGGGAGGAATGGGGCAAACACCAGGCTGCCTTAGCGAGGGCACTGCACACCGTCTGAACAGTCTCTCGGGACCAACTCAACGTGGCAATCCCTCCATTCTCCCGGCCCGTTCTTCCCTGCCCCAAACCTTCTTCCTCCAGATCTCCCTCGCCAGACACACAAAGAAACCAACCTCACCCCCTCCCCGGAAGCCACCTCGGAAGGAGGGCTTCTCACCCTGCCCGGCTCCCCAGTCCTAGCCGAGCCCTCACCAGTTCAGTCTCGATGCCCAACTAAAGAGTTCTTCAGGCACACCTCTGGCTGCCAAGCCCACCGGGTCCAACGGCCCCTGGCAGGCATGACGCCAAGGCAGCCATCTTTTCTGTTGACGCGACACCTGGGGAGGCAGGCACAGCGAGAGACCCCCTATTTGCATCTCTGCTACCCCCTCCGGCCCAGCCCTGGGGGGCTCCCCTGCCTCGCCCCGTTCCCCAGGGCTGGTTCGTGGCGGTGCACGCAGAGCGCATTTGCACAAGCGATATACACGCCTATAGTTCTCCCCTCCCCACCCCCTTCCCCGTGCAAGGTGTTCTAGGCATTCCGAAATGCGTTGCTGGCCCCAGATCCAGAAGCAGATTCCCACAACCGACTTTCCCCTCCTTTACACTCGGGCACACTGAAATCGGCAATTAAAAAAAAAAAAAACACTGGAAGAAATTCATTCTTTTTCACCGTCCCAGTCAAGGCACAGACACGACTGCAATTCGTGTTTGCGTACACACAAAAAGGCAGGCAGGGAAAATATAGTCAGGGCCAATTCACACCTGCACGCACAAAATATACTTCGGTGTTTGGCAAAGTACAAAAAAGAGCAACAAGCCATTGAAAGGCGCGCGCGAGAGAGGGAGAAATGCGAAGGAATCTCGCAACCACCATCCACGCCTTTATTTCTCTCTCCCCCCTCCTCCCTTCCCAGAGGTGGGCCATTATATTGCAGCCAGCAACCGCCCCCCACCCCAACCTCGCTTGCAACACTTCACAGCCTCCCCCTTATCTCTTTGCAAAGCGATCATGACCTAATCCCTCCCTGGCCAGGTCTCACATGCAAATCCCAGGCTTTTCAGAGGCCCTTTCCTTGGAGCGGGGGAGGGAGGCACCCCCCCCCGTCCAAGTGCACCCCTCTTTCAAAGAAGCGCCTTTCATACTGACTCCTCCATCGATCCATAGCACAAGGAGTCCACGCAGAGAGCAAGCGCCCCTCCGTTTGCCAAACGCTGACCCGAACCGAATTCTGCACGCACACAAAAAGAAACAAAAGACCAAGCTAAACGCTCTTGCTCTGAATTACCATTGCAGCCTGCCAGCCGCGGCCCCGATCCCGTTGTTCTCCGGCTTGCAAGGAGAGCACAGCTGTAGCCGCTTCCTTTTATTTCCCCTCCGCTGGCTTTTGTTCCTTTCTGGCCTTCTCCCCAGCCACCAAACTGCCTGCAAAATTCCAGTTTTCTCTCTCTCTCTCTCGGGCGGCTCCTTCCGCTTTCCATGCAATTGCAAGAAGGAAGCGCACACACGCTCAGGGGAAAAAAATTCAAATCCAAAACGGGGGGAAACCGCAGAAAATAAATATGTCTTTGATTCCACGCTTTGGAGCAGGCGAAAAGCCGTTGCGAAAACCCACGCCAACCCCCTGGACAGCTCCAGATCCACACCCTTCCAGCCGCTCCCAGCGTGTGAACAGCGGCGGATTCGAACCGGCAGACGCTCCACGGCTGTTCCCGGGCCCGCGCGCACCTCCCTCCGACGCTTCCATTGTCTCCGTCGCGAAGTTCCCAGCGCCTCCGCTTTTTTTCTTTCCCCCCACCTCCTCCCGGCCAATTAGTTTTATGGTTTACTGTTAGAGGGAAAAGAAACGAGCGGTCGGGGAGGAAAACCTTTTCTTCTTCGGACAATGCAGGAGCGTTAGTCTGTGCCAAACTTTTATTTTTAAGGATTTGGCGTCTTTAAAAAACCGTTTGTGTGGGAGGGAGGGAGGAGCCAGAGTTCAAATACGCTGAAGGAAATGCTTTAGTGTCTCATCTGCCGTACTTCTAATTCTAGAAAGTTGACCCTATTTCCCATTTCCCATTTCCAAGCCCCTAGATCAGAAATGAGGGTTGCCAGGTCCTGGCTGGGAAACTCATGGAAATTTGGAGATGGAGCCTGAGGAGGACAACGACCTCAGTAGGGTACAACGCCATACAGTCCGCCCTCCAAAGCATCCATTTTCTCCAGGGGAACTGCTCTCCATAGTCTGAAAATAAGCTGTCATTCCAGGGGATCCCCAGGTCCCACCTGGAGGCTGGCATCCCTAGGCCAATGTTCCCTCTAAGCTGTGGAGTCTTGTGAGCAAAAATTCTACTTTGTGAGCTCCTGGCATTAAAGTTGTGAGCGAACGATTTGGCTAGTGGATAAATTAGTTTGCTCTGGAGCCCTCCTCCCTGAGCTGAGACAAAAAGGTGTGAGCCGGAGGCTAAAAAACTGCGAGCTAGCTCACACTAACGCAGCTTAGAGGGAACACTGCTAGGCCCCAATGGAAACAACTGAATCCCCCAGGGTCTGAATAAAGACCAGCCTTTCCTCACGGGCCACACTGTAAGTGGAAACTACTTTAGCAAAACTACAGAAACTGTATGAATTGCTGGTGGTGGGGGTGGTCAATGCCCTCATACATTTCAGTTTTACATAGAAATATCACTGCTGCCTTTATCGCTTGCGTTTTTATGGCCCTTTACTGTTCAGAATTTCTTTCTGTGGCCCTGTAAACATGGCAGTTTACAAATGATAAAAATGACGAAAGTACAATAAAACAGAAAATATAAAAAGTAACAAGGCCAGTAGACCAAAACTAATGAAAAAAGTAGAGCAGGCTTTTAAAAAATGCAAAAAACAAAAATCATAAGAACAATACAAAGATCCAGAGCAATTATAGAATAAAATGACAAAAGTAAAATAATAACAAAACAGATAAATTTACGGGGGCAAGGGATAATGGTATAAATGGAGTTGCCAACTCTGGGTTGGGAAATGCCTGGAGATTTGGGGGTGGAGCCTAGGGAGGGTGGGGTTTGGGGAGGGGGAAGGACTTCATCAGAGCATCCCCTCTCCAAAGCAGCCATTTTCTTCGGAGGAATGAATCTCTGTCATCTGGAGATCAGTTGTAATCCCAGGATATTGCCAGGCCCCACCTGGAGGCTGGCAACCCTAGGTATAAACCACCTTAGCACAGCTACTATAAAAACTCCATAATCAGGCAGATTCTTATAAAATGGGTCCAACAAGGATACTTGAAACACCGTCAGTTTTGCATTTCTGTGGGGATGGAGCTCCAAAGTTTAGGTGCTACAACAGAAAAGGCCCTGCCCCTGTTTCTTACCCACCCACCCCGCTTCTGCCCCAGGAAGCAAACAGAAAGTGGCCCACACTACTTAGTGTCTGTCTGTATATACAGGGCTTTTTTTGGTAGAAAAAGCCCAGCAGGAACTCATTAGCATAATAGGCCATACCCAACAGCAGGAACTCACTAGCATATTAGGCCACACCCATGACAACACTGCTTATTAGCACATTAGGCCACACCCCTGTGTTGCCAGAAGTGTGGTCATCCAGCCACACCCACCTTTTGCTTCTTATTCTGTTTACCTTGTTTGTTGTCAAAACCCAGGGCCTTTTTTTGGTAGCAGGAACTCCTTTGCATGTTAGGCCACACACCCCTAATGTAGCCAATCCTAATGAGTTCCTGCTGTAGGGTGTGGCCTATTATGCTAATGAGTTCCTGCTGGATGTGGCCAATTTGGGAGTCAGCTGGAACTCCGTTCCTGTGCGTTCCTGCCCCAAAATTACATACACACACAGAGAGAGAACAGGAGAAGGGGAGAAGGCTTTTGAGTGAAGAGCATGGCTTTCACTCTGACAGATTTCCACTCAACTCTAGGCAAGAGCTCTTGGGATGACAGCTCTGGGCATGCCCAGACCTTAAATAGCTGTGGTAGCAGAACTGAGCCAGTCTCAGCCAGATCTGCCCTGCCTCCTTATGGCTGCCAAAAAAAGATACGCTTCATGCATCAGATGAAGTGGACTTTTACTACATAGTACTTAGTAAATCTGTTAAGCTTTAAAATGCCACAACACTTCTCTTTTGGCTTGACTAACACAGCCTAGATCTCTAGAATTTTTTCGTCCAACTGCCTGTTTTATCTTGGATCAAAATGGAATGTGGCCAAAAATCAAAATCAGAAAGGGATTTAAAATATATATATAATAAATATTTTTATTTCAATCAATTATACTAAATTTTATTTCAATAAATTTCAATTTTGATTATTTTATGTCAATATTTTTATTTCAGTTTTGAAACAAACATAAATCTTAATATAAATATTACTCACATAATTGATCTTGATCTAACATCATAAATGAATAAAAAACCCACAAAAAAAACAAACCATCAACCATAACAACAAAAGAAAAAAACCCTATAAATGTTCAAAGAATAATCCATAAATTATTTTTCAGTCTATTCTTCATAACATTTTCAGTATATTCTTCATATCATAATCAGAGGAGGAATTTATTTTGAGAATTTGGGCTAGGGTAGGAAAAGTCCCTTTTTTCCCTTCAAAATCATCCCGTGTAATGTCCCAGTCTTGATTCCAAGCCCCTGTGAAGTCCTAAACAAAGGTAGACTGCCTTTTAACATGGAGGTTCCATTTAGCTATCCTGGCTTATAGCCATGTCAGTGGAGAATAAGGAATTACATATTTAATTTCTTCCCCATGCAATAAAATTAAGACTCAACAGAACCCACCAATGCTATTATGTTTCATTCTATGTGGTTGGACAAACATTTGTCAGGGATGCTCTAGGCTGGTCCTGCATTGAACAAGGGGTTGGACTAGATGGCCTATGTGGCCCCTACCAACTCTGTGATTCTATGGTTTTGTGATCTACATGGTCCACAGGTCCAGTATCCTGTTTCCAACATCAGCCACCTATATGCTTCTGGGAATCCCACAAGCAGGGGATGACAAGCAGGGGATAAAAGTGACACCCCTCCCCTGTTGTTTGTCCCCATATTGGATATTGAGAGGTACAATGCCTCTGAATCTGGAGGTTCTATTAAGCTATTATGGTTTGGCTTTTCCTCCTTCATTGGGTTTCCAACCTTCTGCATGCCAAGGACATGCTCTACCACTGAGCCACAGACCCTCCAGCATAAATGTTTCTGCATGAACCCAAAGTACACAGTTGAACAACCTGCTATTTCACACCCTTCAACTGCAAATATATATTTTAAACAGCTGTTAACATATTATAGATTAATTAGGTTTTCCAAGTATATATTTAACCATAGGAATTATCACCTTCTTTGACTTTTAAATAGTAATAATTTTAGAGTCTGTATAGAGCTTTCAAATTGTTCATAAACACTATTATGGCTGCAGTCACACGGAGCATTTGCCGCGCTGACGATATGGATAGTAGGCCGTTTTGCGATCACACCGCAACATCTGGGAAGCATAGAGCTCCCGTGGCTAACCCGAGGCTTCCTGCCGAAGATGCGGAGTAAAAAAGTAATACCTCCGAGGTACTAGTTTCCGGAAACCGCAGGGCAAGGGTGGGCGTCTGATCACGTTTCCGGTGGACTTACGTGGCATCCGGCGCCCACCACTGTTCGTCGCACACAAGGGGTTTTTTGGTCTCCCAAGTCTCCGCAGGTTGCGCAACAGCACCCAACAGCGCATGCGCACAAAGAGTGATTGCTAGTGTGATCGCGCGGCGCGGCTTCTGTGCCGTGCTGCAGGATACCCGTCTGGTCAGCATCTCCCCCCTAACCACGGGACCTCGACTGGGATGTGTGCTCGGGCGGCCACGCGTTAGTTTCCTCCGGGGCAAGTAGCCACGCCTCCCCCCCGCCCCCGCGCGCGATATCCGGCCCATGTAACTGGGGCCTATGTTTCATTCCCCATGTGAAGAAATGCATTTTTTCTCCTGGGAGGTTTGGAATGAGCCAAACCTCCACGTTGTGTTCTAAAAGTTTTTTCCCCTCTGGGCAGAGAACAGGCAGGGGAAAGGGGAAGTTGTTCAATTGCTTCCTAGACCCACATCAGCTCAGCTTCATACAAATGCTAATAGATCTAGCAGGAGAGATAGTGGGTTGGTCAAGCTCTTCTCCCTTTCCCCAAGCAGGGAACAGAGATTTTGAGAGGAATGACATGCTAGAGGGACTCCAGGAAGTAAATGCACTAGAGATCTCACGGAAAAGCCTCTTTGACCTGCCATGACCTGGTCAGGAGATGGGGAAAAGAGAGATGATAAAAACGCCTTGCAACAGGAAGGAGGTCTCTTCTTGGGTGTTGAGGCCATGAGAGGATACAGGACTCTTAATTGGGGAGGCAGCCATTGACCATGTGGTTAGCCTGGACAGCTGAAGGGAGCTTCAATGTAATGACAGCTCTGTAGAAACCTAGAACTCCTAAGCTAAGGAGCCTGTCCTATATTCTGACATCTGATGGGGCATGTATAGAGAGAGGGACAGAGGATTTGCATTTTACCTACTTCTTTTGGAATCCCTTGCTCATCTGGTGCTGTGCTAAAAGTATGCTTGTAAACATTTTCTTTGTAATAAATACTTAATAACTTTTGATGCTGGGAGTGGTTCTCTGTACTACATAGACCTCTGCCGTCTCGGACATGCTGTTTTAAAAGGAGTGCCAGGGGGAAGGCAGGCAGTTGGCAAGTGGCTATTCCTCCAAGGGCGTGCAAGGCAGTAAACTGTCTCCATGGTGACCAGGCTCTGGGCAAGTGGGAGATGCAGAGGCAAGACCTCAGAACTTGGAAGGGAAGCGGGGAGTCCTTACCCTCCCAGTGAGCAATTCCGTACAAAGGTCAGGTGGTGGTGGTGATCTACCTGAGAGTGGGAGAGAAGCCCCTCCAGGTGTTGAGAAAAACCTAGGAGGGCAGGGTGGAATAGGGCCTGCAGGCCAGAGCAGGCATGTTCTGCCACACCCCACAACAACCCCATAAGGTAGGAAGATATTATTAACACCCATCTTGCAGCTGAAGTAAAGGGCTGTGGTTAAGTGGCTCACTTGAATGAGATCATAGCCAATTTGAGATTCCAGCTTCAGACTGATTCATACTTTCTGAGTCACTAAAACTGTATCAGCAAATGTATAGAAGAAACATAATGGGAGTCAAACAGTGAAAGGTCTTCCATAAGGAAGACAGGAACTTGCCCAGTGATGAGAATATGGGCATTACAAGCATTCCTCTGTGAAATATGAAGGGGGGGGGTGTTCCAGCTTTTCTGAGCTGTCCCCCGAGGGACGTGTCGACTCCCTCAGAAACCTCTGTGAGATCACAGGCTGCAAAAATCGGTTTTCATGCTGCCTCACAGACCTTCTTCCTCAGCTCAAGACGGTTCCCAATTTGAAGATATTATTAACACCCATCTTGCAGCTGAAGTAAAGGGCTGTGGTTAAGTGGCTCACTTGAATGAGATCATAGCCGATTTGAGATTCCAGCTTCAGATTGATTCATACTTTCTGAGTCACTAAAACTGTATCAGCAAATGTATAGAAGAAACATAATGGGAGTCAAACAGTGAAAGGTCTTCCATAAGGAAGACAGGAACTTGCCCAGTGATGAGAATATGGGCATTACAAGCATTCCTCTGTGAAATATGAAGGGGGGGGGTGTTCCAGCTTTTCTGAGCTGTCCCCCCGAGGGACGTGTCGACTCCCTCAGAGACCTCTGTGAGATCACAGGCTGAAAAAATCGGTTTTCGTGCTGCCTCACAGACCTTCTTCCTCAGCCCAGGACGGTTCCCAATTTGCTCCATTTCACCCAACCTTCTTGTTGTTTTTGACTAATCTCCTCAGAAACTGCCCCCCCTCTCCCCTCCCTCCAAGGCCCCATGGAAAGGGACACAGGGGTGACTGATCTTCGCCTCAGGGAAGGAGGGTAGGTAATGAGAGATGGCAGTTCTAGGCCGCCCAGCTTGACCAGGAGTGCTGTCATGACCGCAGACCTTAACCTAGCTATTATCTCATTGGGCTGTGTGAGGCGAGACGGGTGGCATTTCAGAGTGTGAGACGTAAATTCAGCCTTGATTAGAATAATGGGGCAAACTCTGGGGGCCGGTGGGAGAGAGAAGCACGTTTCCACTCCGGATAATAACTCTGCTTTCAAGATAGCTTGGGTGGTGGTTCACTTGCTGCGGAAGCTTCCAGTCCTAGTAGGCTGTTGTCTTCACTCTTGTGGGGAAAAAGCCCCAAATCCATGAGAATGGTATTATCAAGTCAGTATGGAAAAAGTTCTTCTGGTCCCTAACTTCAGTGTTCCTACCCTGGAGTAAGGGATCGGAGCTCGTTGCAGAGCCTTACATCTTCCTGTATTTATTTATCTAGATATTTATTTCCTGGTTTTCTCCCCAGTGGAGACCGAAAGCTGCTTATACCATCACGTTCCTGTATTTATTTATCTAGATATTTATTCCCTGGTTTTCTCCCCAGTGGAGACCGAGGCTGCTAATACCATCACGTCCCTCTATTTTATCCTCAGGGAGGTTAGGCTGAGAAAGTGACAGGCTGACCGACAGTTACCCAGCAGTTACTTATAGCAGAGGGGGGATTTGAACCTGGGTCTTCCAGATCCTAATCCATCACTCTAAGGGCTACCCCACGCTGGCATGGAAACGAAGGATGAACAGGGGGGGTTTAAAAAATAAATCACACTTTCTAGCCTATGTTGGTTTTACATTCAAATAAGACACAGAAAGTACAAAGAATTTTAGAGTCATACATGCAGGAGCGTGTGGGACATTAAAACAAACTGAAATGACAACAGAAGAACATCAGAAGATCCTACGCTTGGCAACCTCCTGATGAGACCCGGAGATTTCCTAGCAACCTCCTGGTGAGACCCGGAGATTTCCTGGCGTTACAACTGATCTCCAGACTGCAAAGATCAATTCTCTTGGAGAAAAGGGCTGATTCAGAGGGTAGGCTCTATGGCCCGTATACCAGGCCCGTAGCCAGGAATTTCTAAGTCAGGGGGCATTTTAGTTCCTCAGGGGGCACTGGCTAATTTGATTAAAAGTAATTTAATTCCTGGCTTCTCGGTGCTCTCAGGTGTGCCGGTGATGCCCTCCACCTGGCTGTCAGCTCTGCCTGCCTTGAGCTTTGGCATCTTGTGCCTCCTTCCTGGTGCTCCCCTCCACCCACCCCAGCTGCCGGCTCGCCTTTCTCCAATGCAGAAAAGATGCTCTGGAGGTTGCTACCAGGATGAGGGGGAGGGCGGGGGTGGGAGTGGGGAGAGAAAGCACCGGAAAGGGGGGAGGCAAGGAGAACCGAGGGCTCCGACAGGGGGAGTTTGTGGCAGACACCACATCTTGCCTGGGTTGAAAAGAATTTGGGGGGGGCGGGCATTGGCAGGAACTCGAGGGGGGGGAGGCCACAAAAATGCCCCACTGTAGCTATGGGCCTGAGTTATACCATGCTGAGGTTGCTTCCTTCCCCCAAACCCTGCCATCCCTAGGCTCCCCCCTTAAATCTCCAGCAATTTCCCTGGAGCTGCTGGATCAGACCAATGGTCCATCTAGTCCAGCATCCTGTTTCACACAGTGGCCAACGAGTTGCCCTGAAGGCCCACGGCAGAGAGGCTAAGGCCTGCGTCTGAGGTTGCCTGCCTCCTCGCCCTGGTATTCAAAGGTTTACTGCCTCTGCATCTGGAGGCTCTCTTTAGTCACAATGGCTAGCAGCCAGTGATGGATCCCTCCTCCTTGAACCTGTCCAGTCTGTTTTTAATGCCTCCTATGCTCATGACCGTAACATCCTCGGGCAGCGACTTCCATGATTTAGTCACCGTTTGAGTGAAGAAGTGCTTCCAGTTGTCTGTCCTGAATCAACTTCATGGAATGCTCTTGAGTTCTAGTATTATGTGAGAGGAGGTTCTCTCTTTCCACTTTCTCCATTAGAATCATAGAGTTGGAAGGGACCTCCAGGGTCATCTAGTCCAACTCCCTGCACAACGCAGGAAATTCACAAATACAAGAGGACAAAAAAACCCTCCAGGATCTCCAGCCAAACTGACATGAAGAAAAATTGCTTCTTGACCCCAAAGTGGTGATCAGCATTTCTCTGGGCATGTAAGAAAGGGCCACAAGAACTAAGCACTGCCGCAACCCTTCCTGCCCTCCCTCTCATGATCTGCCTAAGTTCACAGAATCAGCATTGCTGTCAGATGGCCATCTAGCCTCTGTTTGGAAACCTCCAAAGAAAGAGAGCCCATCACCTCCAGAAGAAGCCTGTTCCACCGAA